>NC_043966.1:37588819-37768490 GCF_902148855.1 Sphaeramia orbicularis | reverse complement strand
ATTACAGGCGTCTTGAGACTGTAAAATATTAACGTCTTTAAAGTATTCTTACTGGACACATCTTGGATGTGAACCGATAACAAGAATAACATATGGAAGAATGTCTCTTATGTAGTTCACTCACGTCTCCTCCCTGACGTAAAGTGGGTCAGATGTAGAAATCATGGGGTATTGGGCATGGGGTATCATTCTGGGTGTATTTTGCACGCTGGTTATGAGTAAAGATGAGTAAATGCTGTGTATGTCATAACACATTTTGGCACAGGAGACAAAGATGTTGAAAAAATATATATGTATGTAAAACAAAAGGCTAGAAAACACTGAAATTAAAACAGGAATCACAAGAGATGTGATATTTCTAATGGGAAAAAAGGGAATAAAATCCCCCAACTGTGTGTTACAGCTGTAATACGTGATTTCACGTGGGTGGATTATCAATCATAATAAATGATCAAACAGCAAAAAAAAAAATACCACATTCGCACTCTGTCATCCATGTATCAATGCATCTTCTATTTCTCTTTCTCCTTTTTTTCGGTTTATATATTCTATTTGAAGAAACATACATTACAGGCTCACTTAAACATGTGAAGTATGTTTGTGCATTGCATTCTAATCTGCCAGGTACTGCTGTTTGCGGGTAATTAAGCACTTAACACGGAAAATTACTGCATTGCCACTGCATGAGTAATAAGGAACATTTCACCTTATTGTTGGATGTCTTGTTGCTGAATGTTCCGTGTACAACTGATAAATTAAATACATTATTTTCATAACATCAGCAGGTCAAAAAAGCAATAGTTCGTATCTCCGCTGACCTCTCTGTGATAAGCATCTGAGAAAATGATTGCGTTCGATTTGCAGCTCGGAGTACGCTGCTTAAGAGTGCTTTAAGGTCAATAATGAATGTAATAGCGCACTGATAAACTGTGTTTCTGGACTGGTTTACAGGGCTCTACTTGGTTGGTAATCAAATACACTCAATATTTTACAGGATCTTAGAATGAACATATTTTCCCAGTTGCATCAAACACAAACTGCACATGTGAAATATCTAAACACTGAAAGGTAGATTTTGCAATTGGAGTGTGTCGTCAAACTCAGGATGGAAAAGACACTTGACTCATGCATACAATATTGCAGTAAAACAACGCTGTGGCTTCATTTGAACCCTCTCTGTACCTTGTTCCCTGTCACTGAAGAAACCATGTCTTTAAGTGTAGATGTGGCAGGTGAAGCTTTTGCACATGCTTGTTTCCTTTCTTCTCTGTGGCCTCTATCCCCCCCTCCCCCTTCAGAAAAGCTCTCATGTGAATGCGACACGAGCTGAGAAACTCACACTAACACGTGTAATACGTCGCAGTTATGTTTCAGTTGATGCTGGAGGGCTGACGGCAAGACACAGCTTACCCCCAACTGAGCAGGCATGACTTAGTCTGGGTTTTACAACCAGCCTTATTGATTTACTCATTATCTTCTTCACAGGCGATCCCTCTGTAGGGGATCAGAGGCCGTCACTCTATTCTGTTCTATTCTTTTCTATTTTTCTCTACAAAAGATTATGATCGAAATCGCAGGTGTCAAACATGCGGCCCGGGGGCCAAATCTGGCCCACCAAAGGGTTCAATCCAACCCCTGGGATGAATTTGTGAAATGCAAAAATAACACTGAAGATATTAACAGTCAAGGATGTTAAAATCATTGAATAGAATAGAATAGAATAGAATAGAATAGAATAGAATAGAATAGAATAGACTTCATTTGCCATTTGCACAGATACATCGCAGTATAGGTACATTGGAATTCTTGTGCGTTTCTCTGAGTCACAGAGTTAGAAAAAGACATGAATAAAAACAGAAACAAAACATAAACACAGCTAAAACATCTAAAAACATTTATTGCACAGACAAACAAACACAAATACGCATTTGTAAAATAGAGTACTGATCAGAAAAAAAAGTAACAATAATAATAATAACTAGAAAAGCACTCAGAGAGCGCAGACCTCCGCCAAGGCAGATCACCCCCCCAAATCACCACTAAAATGGAATCATTTGTTCCTTGTGCCAGTATGAACATTTCCTGAAAATTAAATCCAAATCCATCCATAACTTTTTGAGTTATCTTGCTAACAGACAGAAAAAAACAAAAAAAAAGTTATTGCACATTTGAGCTAGAAGCACTCGGAGAGCGCAGACCTCTGCCAAGCCAGATCAGTGCCCCCCCTCCGATCACCACCAAAATTTAATCATTTGTTCCTTGTGCCAGTTTCAAC
The DNA here is from genome assembly GCF_902148855.1 of Sphaeramia orbicularis. Classification (NCBI taxonomy): domain Eukaryota; kingdom Metazoa; phylum Chordata; class Actinopteri; order Kurtiformes; family Apogonidae; genus Sphaeramia; species Sphaeramia orbicularis. The sequence goes on along the minus strand of NC_043966.1, from coordinate 37,766,215 downwards.
ATTTCCTGAAATTTTCAGCCAATTTTCGTCCATAACTTTTTGAGTTATCTTGCACACAGACAGACAAACAAACAGACAGACAAACCAATGCCGACAAAAACATAACCATCTTGGCGGAGATAATGATTAAACCAGTAAAATACTATCATAATAACCTATAAATACTGAAAACTGCAATTTTTTATCTTTGTTTTAGTGTCAAAAAATTAAAACTACACAAAAATGTTTACATTTACAGACTAGCCTTTTATAAAAAAAAACAAAAAACAAAAGTGAATAACCTGAAATCTCTTAAGAGAAGTATGTGGAATTTTAATAATATTCTGCCTGTTATTTAATGTTTTGTGTATTTGTAGATCCACTGTGATCTGTAAGTTGTGATTCACATGTATAAAAAATGATAAGTTAAGGCATAATATTGTTAACATTGCATTTATTTTTCTCAAGAATTTACAGCTTGTTCATATTTGTTCGAGTACAATTCATAGACGTAAACATTTTAATCACGGAATTTGACTTTTTTCACTCAAAAGTTCTTATCCTATTATTTATGTTATTTTACTGGTCCGGCCCACTTTATACCATATTAGGCTGTATGTGGCCCCTGAACTAAAATGAGTTTGACTACTACTTTGATCTAAATGAAGGTTTTTGGATACATAAGACTCATCCAAATCACCCTTTCCCCTCATGGTATGTAGATCGTTTCATCTTTTTTTCCAGAGGTTTTGAGATGTTAAGCACTGAGGAACTGCTTCAGCTAAAGAAATATTCACAATGAAAATAGCTGACAGTGAAGTCTATGGATTATCCAGAGAAATGTCTGTCCCAGTATGTATGTCCCAGTAAAAAAAAATAAATAAATAAAAAAATTCAAGTGCAATTTTTGCCTTGAGCACACTCTGGCACCGTGGAAAGCATTTCAGATACTAAACCAGAATCATCCTAATAGGTAGATACCACTGAAAAATCTGAAAATATGTAATTTTGGTAGATAGATGCTCAAGTAATAAAAAACCATGGAAACAGCAGATGAGAACAAACAAAACAAACACAAAAAAAAAAAGACAGAAGAACATCACTGTGAAATCCATTACAAGCATAAAGCTGTTTCGGACCTTTTTATTACATGATACTCCACAGTGAGTGGAATGTGCCCCCTTATTATACAGTCAGCGGTACGATGTCATAACACGAATATCAGTTTTCACTTCAAGGACGACTTCTGCATGTAGGAATAAAAGCTGAAAGCTAGTGTTCATTACTGACCTTACAGATGTCATTCCAACGGAAAAAAAAACAAAAAACATGCTTGTGTTGTTTGCTCCTGTTTTCTCAGCTGTTTAAATACTGTTCCTGGTTCTATTGCCAATAAACACACAGATTTCCATCCATCCATCCATCCATCCATTCATCATCAGTCATGCAGCTGTCTGTCCGTCCGTCCATCCATGCATCCATCCATCCATCCATACATACATCAGTCATGTATTCATCCATCCGTCCGTACAGCCATCCATCCATCATCTGTCATGCATTCATCCATTCATCTGTCCATTCATCCATCCATCCGTCTGTCTGTCCGTCCGTCCATCCAGCCATCCATCTGTACGTCTGTCTGTCCATCCATTCATCCATCCATCCATCATGCATTCATCCATTCATCTGTCCATTCATCCATCCATCCATCCAATCCGTCTGTCCGTCCATCCATCCATTTGTCCGTCCATCCATCCATCCATCCATCCATCCATCCATCCATCCGTCTGTCTGTCCGTCCATCAGTCCGTCCATCCATTCATCCATCCGTCCGTCCATCCATCCATCTGTCTGTTTGTCCATCCATCCATCCATCCATCCATCCATCCATCCATCCGTCCCTCTGTCTGTCTGTCTGTCTGTCTGTCTGTCTGTCTGTTCGTCCATCCATCCATCCATCCATCCATCCATACATACATACATACATACATCATCCATCCAGCCAGCCATCCAGCCATCCAGCCATCCGTACATCCATCCATACGTCCATCCGTCATCATCTGTCATCCATCCATCCATCCATCCATCCTCTTCTGCTTATCCAGGTCTGGATTGGGGGGACAGAAGCCTAAACAAAAAACCCCAGACTTCCCTGTCCCCGACCACCTCCTCTAGTTCCTTCGGGGACATTCCGAGATGTTCCCAAGGCCAGGTGAATGATTTAATCCCTACCCCTGCTTGAACGTACCTGAAACACCTCATTTCACCACCACCCTGACCAGATACCCCGATCACCTGGCTCCTCTTGATGTGGAGGAGCAGTGGCTGAACTCTCAGACCGTCCCGGATGGTCAGACCCTATCTCTAAGGGAGACCCAGTCACCCTGAAGAGGAAACTCATTTCCTCCACTTGTTCTTTCAGTCACTATCCAGATGCGTTTCCTAACAACTAAACACAGCTTCCTTGTTTCACATATCAATCAAATTTGGTGAAGCAAAAACAACGCCTTCATTTATCCCTGTTCGCACCAAGTACTGGCCCTCAGTTAGCTCAAGCCATCACAACTCACACCCAAATATCACACAACACACTATCAAAATAGTTCACACATCAGTCAGATCCTCGGGATAGAGAGATGAAAGGGACTGTGGGTCAGTTTGCTTGTTTTGGATCTGCAAAGACCTGAGGGTAGAGGAGGAAGATGAAGAGGAAGGAGAGATTCATATAACTCCAGTTGACCATGTTCTTATCCATGGGGTGTGAATGAAACCGTAATGTGAGCTGCTTCACAGAAACCTCAATAATCCAGATCTTAAGAGAAGAAAATACAATATGTAGATACCTGCCTGCTGGACTCACATCACCTGTGACGATCTGATCCAGACCAGAGATGGGATACTGAGGCTGAATTAATGGGATTTTTTTTCTCTATGCACAAGCTGTTTTTGTGTTTCATTGCCTTACGCTGAATTTTAATGTGGTCTACTTTATGTTTTTTTTTAACAGTATATCTCGATTCGCTAAGACATATTTCCTGAAACGTATGCTCTACTTCCCAAAACTCTAAACATCGCTGTTTTCTGCCTGGAGGTCTAACATCACCTGTGAAGCTGATGAGAATCTCAGTCTGATCCAGACCAGAGGGGGGATGCTGAGGCAGAATAAATTTGATGTCTTACTTCACAACTCAATACATATCAAATTATTTTACAGTAGGCTGCTGCACTCTACACCCATCAGTTGTATATATTTACACATTTACATTTTCACTCATCTTCAGTTTATCTTTTTAATTCCAAATTCAGATTTCATAATTTCCATTGCTTTAACAGGCAGTTTTTGGAAACAGTCTCACTGGTGTGTAGTGACTGTTTTGTAGTGGATGTGTATTTGATGACTTTTGGTGATCTGTGATGTTTTGAAGTTAAATTTCACAGTTTTATGTGGTTAAGTGGGTTTCTTTCTTTTTTTTTTTTTTTTTTTTTGTTGAACAGAAACTGTTCAGAATAATGGATGATGTGATGAACCCCTCCCCCCACCCACCCACACACACACCTACACACACCTACACACACATACACATTTGAGAAAAAAAACTCGAACACATATTTTAACCTATAAAGACCCAGCTTTACATTTCTGGAAGTTCCCTAAAGATGTTCTCTCTATTTAACATTTGTTAAGTGATTTATCATCTTTTTTTTATTTTTTTTTTATAACATTATCCTATGTGTACTTTTCTTCTCTGTAAATCATGTCTTTTCCTGTACTTAATTTCTTATATTTTTGTTATATGTTCATGAAAACTCACAATAAATTCAAAGGTTATTATATCAAAACAGAGAAAACGGAAGAAAAAGTGACATTTTCATCAAAGATATCAATAACTGAACATAAACCCAGTGTCTCCATCCACTGTCATTGATCAAAGAACCATGGGTTTCGCTGGTGAATCAATGTTATAGAAGATGACAGTGTTTCCATGGTAACTATAGAGCCTCTGAACATCCAAATGAGTCATATCTGATGACCATGAAAATATGACAAATTATATTTTACACCAATTATTTACATGTATTGTTAGAATTAGTGGATCAACAGGTATTAAACATTTTAGATCAGTAGATGCTATTGGTTTGTGTCTGTTTGTGTCTTTATGGGTTAAAAAATGACCAAACTTGGACACACTGTTTGTTAATGTACTGATTGAGTGTTTTGGTTACTGATGGTTAGCTAACAACTAACATTACACAAATTATTTTCATCACAAGTTAAATTCAAAATTTACTAATTTCCTAAAGCTACAGTGCACTCTGGCCACAATAATCCTTGTCAGTCATCACTTCTAACCCTCCTTCAGTGTTTATTTACCTGCAGAGACCCCCACCTCTGACTGAATATTCCTCTTATTTCGCTGTATTTGCAGCATTTCTTGGCATTGACCTTCAGTCACTGACTTTTTAGTTCCGGTCTTCTCACAGCATCGTTCAGTGTGTGCAGGTTCCAGGTCATTCTGCTGTTGTCACTCACTGCACTACTGTGGTGAAGTTCTGTCTGAGAGACAAAACTCTGGGCAAAGAACCAAAACAAGAACCTCTTATCAACCAGTAGGAAGCATGTATTTCAGTGGTGTTTTCCTTTAGGCGTTCCTATTAGCGATGGGAAGATTATCCGACATGTATCAATACGCCAACACGTACGTGCACGATCCGAGTGGACCAGTAGAGAAGCTGTGAGTAAATGAAAAGTTTGGAATGATATTGCGATGCATTGGATATTGAATGTTTGTACTGATAAAATTCGATCCGTTCAATAGAATATATTTTTACTTGTATTTCAAAGTGTTACTATTTATTTGGGTAAAGTTTTTCTTTTCTGCAGACCCATGTTAATGTACGCTGCAGATTTGCAGATGTGTACACTTCACACTAACAGTCTGAGCTCCGTGGATGGACTGGGCATGAGCACGGCGAAGGAATACTGTAATGTCTGTATCTGAATCTGACAGACATAGAAGGAAGGTGACAACATGCTTTTTTTCTTATCATGTACTTTTTACTATATCAACTGTACTGAATCAGGGATTCACCGATTCTGATACCAGTATCAGACATCGGCTCTGATACTCAGTGTGTGTACTTGTACTCGTACTCATAAAAGTAATCCAATACAACATCACTGATACCACTTATGGCCGTGTGACATTCGCACTTAAGTGCAGCAGGTACACGGCGGTGGAATAATGTGTGGGGAGTGTGAAGAGTGTGGAGATTTTTCAAAATAAATGACGGTGATAAAAGTAACGTTGACTGCAAGTAACATTAAAGACACAGACAGATACGGATGCAGCGTTCTGTCCGTCCTCTGCGTACATTCCATCTGTTTTCCAGTTGTTTGTGGATGCGATACCAGCAGGAACCGTGGGGGTAGAGGATCTGTTCAAAGAGTGACTGTGTGAGTTAAAGAAAAACTACTGCTATATTTATGACAACTACCCAGGGCTGGGCCGGTTTCCATCCTACTTATAATACTATGGAGGTACGGAGTGGTCGACCGCCACCAGCGGAAGTGAAAACGAAACTTTTCGCACATTTAAACCTTACCAGTGAAAATGCTGAAACATTAGTGTCCACATTAGTGTTTTCTCTGTTGTCTCCTTGTTTGTTGTTACTGACTTTCTTCTTCTTCTCTAAAAACTTTACTTTTCCTAGTTGTATTTGTCCAGTATGGTTCATTCAGAGCAGCGCCCCCTGGTGGATTAATTGAGAAACACTCATTCCAACACATTAAATGTCAGTAGCAGCGCCTTGTTCTAGTCAGACTAATGACAACGACAATAAAACACATTTACAAAAGGAACTAAGAACTGGAATGGGATTATTAAGTACTCGTATCAGCACTCAGTATCGGCAAGTACTCAAATGTAAGTACTTGTATTTGTACTCGGTCTGGAAAAAAGTGGTATCGGTGCATCCCAACATTGAATACTGCTGTTCATACTGGAGACACTTCCTTAAACAGTGCCATACATATCTAACAGCACATACCCTGCACAGGTGTCTCTTAAGGTGACAGAACCTTTTTCTGTTTTACCTATACATTACAAATACATTCCATTACAAATTGGTTTGGTGAGGGAGCAAGAAGCTGAGTATTGGAAACATGCAGAGAAACAACTTTGGATACCAAGTCCTAACTTTTTCACTGACTGTATGCGGGGCACGTGTTCTGAAATTGCACAAAATCCACTTTGTAAAAAGTCATAGTCTTACTAGATAAATAAATAATCAAGCTCATTGAATTGCTCTGCATATTTTTTTACCAGAATAAATGTGTTGAATCAGAATGTGCTTTTTCGCTCTGTATCGTGATTTGGGTGTGAATCATATCATATTGCATCGCGAAATGCCACACATGTATCTTTAATATTAATCAGAGATGCTGTATCGTATCGGCCTTACTACTAAGATTCCCAACCCTAGTTCCTATAGGGTTTTGCAAATTGTGTCGTATGTGTGCTTTAGAATATAACCACTGTAAAAGAACCCAGACATAATACTCTATTTTTCTGTTTCATGGCCACATTCTATCTTAACTAAAGGTTAGGTTAAAGGTTAAGTTGCTTTATTATCCCTGCAGGGAAATTCAGTATCTGTGTTCTACTCATCCTAATACACACACAATACCTTCATTCATGTGACAACTCTGTTCACAAATACAGCAAAAAATGTTATGTAGTGTATTGTTGAGTACATTTGAACATAATTTACATGTTAGCTATTAGTCGAGTTAAGTTAACAGCCTGTCTACTGTTAAATTTGCAGCTCTTTTTAATTAATAGATGTGTTTTTGTGGCATCTAAGCTTCCAGTCAGTGGGTTCAACTACCGTGACATTAACCCACTGTGACATTACACACATCTATTCTATTCTATTCTATTCTATTCTATTCTATTCTATTCTATTCTATTGAATCAGTCAAATCCCTGCTGAGCTTTACACATCCCTGTGTTTTTATTTTATTTTATATCTTATATTGATGCTTCTTTGATGCATACATTGACAGACTCAGCTCGAATCAATGCGATTTTCTTTTGTTTGTGCTGATGGTATTAACAGTCAGCACAAATCACATCAGGAAGGAACTGTGTCATTGTGGAATAATTGGAATTATGCAAATAGTCACCAGGCAGCACTTTGTAATAACCACACTTATTCATAAATTTGCTTTTTTATTATTAGTTCACTCTGAGGCATGGACTTGCTTTTTATCATTTACGTGGTATTCATTATTTTCTGTCACCACCTTATGTCGCTTTTATTGTGTCGACTTGTAAACAGAGGGACATGAAAAAAACAAGTGCATCCTATTGAACAATGAACAGGGAAACAAAGTTAACAGTCAAAGAAGCTTTTCATGCATAAGTGTTGATTTCTCTGGGGAGGATCAGCAGGCACTTTTTCTCTCCCTCCCAATTCGATCCACTGCTACGCTGCTGTAAAGTTAGGCTCTGAAGAGACGGAAGAGAAATCCATACGTGTCTCTGTCTGGCCATTGATATTCTCCTTACCCCCTTCTTTTTCTCCACACCTCCATCACCCCATCTCTCCTTCTTTCTTGTTCTTGCTTTCTCACTTGGTCCATGGTGGCCAATCCATCCTCACGCCCTCCACCGGCCAGGTCAGGACATCCAATATCCCATGGATTCTTTCTCTTTTTCTCCCCAGTTGCCTGCACCCAAGCAAGAACACCACCCACCCACCAACCCACTCTTGGCTGTGGCCTACCTTTCATCCCACCGCACATCAATCTCTCTCCCTTTTTCTCTTTTCACCTTCTCCACCCTCTTTCTCCTTCTGCTGCAAAATGCTTTTGCCGTGAAATTCTTTTTTTCTGCCCTTTTGTGTTACTTTTGTGCTACTTATATTCCCCTTTCTAAATGCATGAAGAATACTTACCTGCAGGCAGAGGGTCTCATAATAGAGCACCCGCCCACTTCCACTGATGACCTCCACTTTTCCATTACTATTCTGAAAGCATAGATAGATAGATAGATAGATAGATAGATAGATAGATAGATAGATAGATAGATAGATAGATAGATAGATAGATAGATAGATAGATAGATAGATAGATAGATAGATAGATAAAACATGTCATGTCAATTTAATTTCACTGATTTTAATCATGTTCCATTTTTAGATAATTTTGTTGATTGGATTGAAAAGACTGGAAAGATTGGAAACTGAGTTAATTTCATTGAGGCCTTTTAAATCCAAACTGAGACCTTGAGGCCGACTCCACAATATGCACTTGTTTTTTTTCATAATGTTGTTTTCTTTTACTTGCGTTTTGCATATGTTTTAACTGTATCATTTTGTAAGTGTATAATTTTGTTACTGTGTTTTGCATTGGTGCTGCATGTCTTAGCCAGGACTCACTTGAAAAAGAGATTCTTAGGGTGTATTCACACCTGCCTTGTTTGGTCCGTTTAAAACGGACCAGAGTTCGTTTGCTCCCTTGGTTCAGACCTTTTGGGCTGGTGTGAATAAAAACCACCGAACTCTGTTCTGGACCAAACAAGCGAACCGAGACCCAGTTGAAGAGGTGGTCTCGGTGCGGTTCCATACGAACCCTGGTGCGGTTCGTTTGAGGTGTGAAAGCAGGCCGGACCCGATCCGACACAGTTGGGTTTTTTGTACCTAACGAGCTCCCGTCGTGCGTCGAGCATTATGGACAACAGAGTTTTACCAGAGAAGCGCTCAGAGTGAGGATAGGCTACGGAGCTGAACATGAGCCCTGGTCAAACTTGGAGCTCGGAAGGGACACGCTGCCTTTTGGACATCTGGGCAGATGTGCATATAACACAGCTGATAGAAAGGACACAGAAAAACTCCGACGTTTTCAGCTTGTTCAGCAAGAGAATGATTAGGGTGACGGTTAGATTTGTCTGTTGTGCTTGAAATAAAAAATAATAAACGACTTCATCACCCCCAGCAAACTTTACCTGCGTTAAGGAATTCTGTCCCTGGCTAAACTCAACGGTGATATAGGATAGATACGCATAGGTAAGCAGTACGGAGCACTAATGCTTTTGGAGAACAGTCTTTTCATATACTAGCAGAAGTCACACTTCAGACCTGTTCTGTCTGGTGTGAATCAGACCAACAGTCACAACATGATGTCCACATGAGCGCTGTCCTCCGTAGCTGTCTTGCCCTGTGTCTTCGTCATTGAGAAATGAATTCTACAATACTGTAAACCTAACGTTGCATCAAACGCTCTTGCTGCTCAAACACTTGTGCAGACGTCTGCATCTGTAAAAACCGCTATGATGATAACAAAAACAGCAGCAAAATGTCCATGATTCTGTCCTTTCACTTTGGACTGAGCGCTTTAATGGACACTGCTCATTTCTGTCCAATGGATGAACGACCTCATCACACATGGTTTTGTTTACAGATTTTGGTCCACTTACAAAAATGTACAGTGTGAATACGAACCGCACCAAATTAAAAAAAAAAAAAAAAAAATTTGGTCCGGACCAAAGCAAGTGAACTATCGGACTTTCCTGGTGTGAATACACCCTTAATCTCATTGGGATTTTCCTGGATAAATAAAGATTAAAATAGATAGATAGATAGATAGATAGATAGATAGATAGATAGATAGATAGATAGATAGATAGATAGATAGATAGATAGATAGATAGATAGATAGATAGATAGATAGATAGATAGATAGATAGATAGATAGATAGATAGATAGAACATGTCATGGCAATTTTAATTTCACTGATTTTAATCATGTTCCATTCCAAGCTGCAAATTGTATTTAATAGGTAAAAATATTTTAATAATACTTTGATAATTAAAAAGTTGTTGTTTCAGTTATAAACTATGTATAATTTCACATAGCTTCCATGCTCTGAATTCATTTCTTTACAAGTTATTAATACCATTGATACTCTTCTACTCATTTATCTTCCTCTTGTGTGGCAAGTGTGGTTGTGTGGTTTTGACATTATACTCTGTATTTAGCATTTTTTCAGTCAACATCAGGTATTTTTTTGCATTTAATTAACTGATCATGTAGATGTTCATAAAAGCTCAGATTAAAGTTAATGGTTATTATATCAAAAGCAGCGAAAACCAAAGAAAAAGTGTGACTTAACCCATAAAGACCCAGTGCTACTTTTGTGGCAATTTGTCTCTATATATAACTTTTCCTAAGTGAATTATCACCATTAATTATAATATTATCTTCTGTATTTTGCATTTTTTCAGTGTAAATCAGATGTTTTCCTACATTTATTGAACATGTAGAAGTTCATTAAAACTAAGATTAAAGTTGAAGTCTATTATATCAGAAACACACAGAAAAAGTGACTTTTACTGAAAAATATATCATTAACTGAACATAAACCATGTGTGTCCATCCACTGTCATTGATCCAACTCCATGGGTTTTACTGGTGAATCAATGTTGTCAAAGATGACAGTGTTTCCATGGTAACTACAGAGCCTCTGAACGTCCAAATGGGTCATATCTGATGACCATGAAAAGACGACAAACTGTATTTTACACCAATTATTTGCTTGTATTTATATGATTAGTGGATCAACAGGTATTAAATGGTTTCCATCAGTAGATGCTTTTACTTCCCAGTGGCTGTTTGGGTCTTTATGGGTTCAGATAGCAACAATAATGTTTCTTGTATAATCTGTTTAGTTTAGTTAGTTTGACATCAGTCTTCATGTTAACTGTTAATTCCCCTGAATTGCATTAAAACTAGTGTAATTACCCTGTAAATGTAAGACACAGAAAGTAGAGATATCTGTGTTAAAATGAGGTGTCTAGTATTACAACTGTTTACGTACATACACATAAAAGGGTTGCCTCCAAAAGCCTTGAACTTGCTCTAAATCCTGAATTTATTGCAAAAAAAATATTTATATCAATAAACAATGCTCACTGCAGACCCTCTGAACATCCAAATGGGTCATATCTGATGACCATGAAAACATGATAAACTGCATTCTACACCAATTATTTATGTATTGATAGGATTAGTGGAACAGAAGTTATTAAACATTTTAGATCAGTCGATGGTTTTGGTCGTTGGTAGTTGTTTGGATCTTTATGGGTCGAGTGGATGTGAAGTGAATTTATCTATTGACTCTTGTCTCACTATTTACAGAGGAGCCTTGATTTAAAGAATCTGTAAAAATGGAAAATGCATCGCATCAAATTTGAAAATATGTGCATCATGAACCATTAACAATAGGAGAAAAACAAACATAAAGATGTTAAGATTTTAGATGTTCCATTTTTATTTTTATGGATGGATGGACAGATGCAATATGTCTCTAAATTTCATGAGATTTACTCAAATATCTCATAGAAAATATATGTTTTATTAAATTCCCACACAAAATGTACTCATACAATGCCGGTAGATTTTGATCTTTTTCAAGAAACTCAAATCCATTCAATTTGCCACACAAGAGGAAGATAAATGAGTAGAAGAGCATCAATGGTATTAATAACTTGTAAAAAAAAAAATGAATTCAGAGCATGGACTCTTTGTGAAATTATACATAGTTTATAACTGAGACAACTTTTTAAATATCAAAGCATTATTAAAATATTTTTACCTATTAAATACAATTTTGCAACTTCAACAAAATTATCTAAAAATGCAACAGGATTAAAATCAGTGAAATTAAAATTGCCACGACATGTTTTATCTATCTATCTATCTATCTATCTATCTATCTATCTATCTATCTATCTATCTATCTATCTATCTATCTATCTATCTATCTATCTATCTATCTATCTATCTATCTATCTATCTATCTATCTATCTATCTATCTATCTATCTATCTATTTTCATCTTTATTTATCCAGGAAAATCCCAATGAGATTAAGAATCTCTTTTTCAAGTGAGTCCTGGCTAAGACATGCAGCACCAATGCAAAACACAGTAACAAAATTATACACTTACAAAATGATACAGTTAAAACATATGCAAAACGCAAGTAAAAGGAAACAACATTATGAAAAAAAACAAGTGCACATTGTGGAGTCGGCCTCAAGGTCTCTCAGTTTGGATATAAAAGGCCTCAATGAAATTAACTCAGTTTCCAATCATTCTGCAACATATTGTGTGTAAGATGCAGCGTGGACTAAAGTCCTTTGACCCGGTTCAGTACAGGCATATGGAAGAGAAAACAACAAACCATCCTGTGAACGGAAAGAGTAAGTATCAGCACTTCTCTGTGCAATTAAGGTACAAATGTAGGGAGTGTGAGTAATGCCTCATATATGAATGTATACCAACGACTGATCCTTCGAGTGCACAGAGCAGGTCATCCCACCTGGGACTATAACTCAGAATGATGTGTCAACAAGACAATTAGTAATGAATGTCAGAGAAGCATGGAAGACAGTGTGAACCATTCAAAGGCAATGATCAGAAGAATTCATATACAAGACACATATATACTCTCTACACACACACACCTACACACACACACACACACACACACACACACACACACACATACTACACATACATACACACACACACATACATACATACATGCATACATAGATACATACATACACACACACACACACACACACACACACATACATACATACATACATACATACATACAGGGTGGGGAAGCAAAATTTACAATGAACATTTAGTTGTTTTTTCTCAGCAGGCACTACATCAATTGTTTTGAAACCAAACATATATTGATGTCATAATCATACCTAACACTATTATCCATACCTTTTCAGAAACTTTTGCCCATATGAGTAATCAGGAAAGCAAACGTCAAAGAGTGTGTGATTTGCTGAATGCACTCATCACACCAAAGGAGATTTCAAAAATAGCTGGAGTGTCCATAAAGACTGTTTATAATGTAAAGAAGAGAATGACTATGAGCAAAACTATTACGAGAAAGTCTGGAAGATACTATTAAAGAAGAATGGGAGAAGTTGTCACCCCAATATTTGAGGAACACTTGCACAAGTTTCAGGAAGCGTGTGAAGGCAGTTATTGAGAAAGAAGGAGGACACATAGAATAAAAACATTTTCTATTATGTCAGTTTTCTTGTGGCAAATAAATTCTCATGACTTTCAATAAACTAATTGGTCATACACTGTCTTTCAATCCCTGCCTCAAAATACTGTAAATTTTGCTTCCCCACCCTGTACATACACACACACACACACATACGTACATACATACATACATAAACACATACATACATACATACACACATTCATTCATACATACACACACACACACACACACACAAAATACATTTTCATTTGCTTACATCATTAAAATCTGCACTATATATTTAGTTTTGTCTACTGATACTTCACCTTCTGTTTATTTAACTAAGTAAATGGTTCATGATTGATTCATTGAATCTGAAAATGAATGGTTAGAAAAATGCATCACTTCAAATAGGATTGTATTATTCTTTTTATTCTTGTGACTCATGAACCATGAATGCTGGGGGGAAATGAGCACAAAGATAATTGTACTTGCAGTTTTATTTTGTTTCAGCTCAGACGGATGGACAGACAGATAGACAGATATGAGGTGTGTATTGCACCTGAGGGAGAATGTGTGTACCACGCACATACCATACTGGTACGGTAAATACTCATAAACCCACTTTATTATAGGATGCAGAAACAGCATGCCTTTGAGTTTGGAGCAGAAGAGCCGGAGCTGGACTGTGTTGAAAGTACTAGAAAAATCAAAACAACATCCTGACAGAGCTATGTGCATTTTCTAAGCGCAAGTACACTTTTGAAGCATTTAAAAAGAATGGCATCCTCAACAGTAATTTTGGCCTGGTAAGCAAATTGCAGCAGGTTCCACATATGCCTGCCAAATATGTAAAAACAAACACACCAAAAACACTGTGAAACAAGCCTCTCCAAAGTTTTCATTAACCTGTGAAGTGAGGGGAAGTTTGGAGAGGATTGTTTTTGTTTTGTTTTGCTTTTTTTTTTTTTTTTTTTTTTTTTTTTTGAGAGGATTGGAAGTCAGATGTAAATAAATATTACAGCGTATGACAGCATCTGGTGTTTGGCTCTGCTACCTCTGCTGTTTACTGTAGCCACACATTTTGGTCATGCTGCTCCTAACCTCATTCTGTCACTGCAACACCTCCGGAGAGAGCAGTGGGAAAGTAATAAAAATCAAAATTAATGTGCAGTTTAATGTATACATAAACTCACACCTGGACCGGCCGATGCTGTGCTTCACTGTAACAGGGAGTGTGCGGCTATTCGGGTAGTTAACGGCTTTAACTAAGCCAATTTCTCCTGCTCTGACAAGGAGAGGAAATTAGAATGTTACACACTGCTACACATTCTAATCCTGGGCCATTTCCAGTTAAAGAATTAGGAAATCAGGCAAAAAAAGAAGCGCAATTACACAACTCAGACCTGATCTGGATTGTACTCGACATGAGATGGTCAACCTTTTGAACATAAAGACTGAAATTAAGCTGCAGAAATTTCCCCTTTTGCTTTTTTCTTACATATAATTAGTCATTGTAAGAGGTGATAGTATTCAAATGCACCAATCTTTTTTTTTTTTTTTAAAGAAAGGGTCAAATTATCCCCCACAGGTTGGATATTAAAATTCTGCACAAGCGTTTCTTAAGCATTTATTTTAAAAGCGCCATAAAATTTTCACTCAACCTCTCTTCCCCCCAAAAAGGGGTGCATCTCTTAATTACTGACATAGAGCCAATTTGTGTCGAGCGTGTCTCTCGGCAGATAATAATAATCATTATAATAGCTTGAAGCGTTTGTTTCATGCAGCAAAAGCAATAATGTTCACTCAGATCTTCTATAATAAAGGCTTTGGCTCAGTACTTGGCTTCCTCCGAGCTGTTATACAGTGACTGGACGTGAATAATCATTAGTGGGATTGAAATGCAGGGGTAAATACATGGCTGTGTCTGTCCTCTCCTCTGTACTGCCTGTCTCTCTGCCTTTTTTTTTTCTTTTTTTTTGTTGCTCCCTGGGTACAGCGCCAGAGACTGATCAAAGACTGACTCTGATTCACTCTGAATGATCAAGGAGAAGAGACAGGGAGCTCTGTGATTACTGAACATTGATGGTGCATCAATTTCAATCATTCTACAATATGTGGTTGAGGCACAAGAGGTGTATTATACACTCTGAGAGATCACCTGGGATCCAGTTCTACAGGTTTTATTGATCCTGAGTGGAATTCTTGCATCTTTCATGAGGGGGAGACGAAATTTTGTGATCAAAAGTGCAACTGGCTCAAATCCACTGATTGAAAGATCAGGGGTGGTTTAGTGAGAAAGGCATGCTTTCTCTTCAGTGAAACCATCAGTGACAGTGGCTGCATATAGACAATACTCACTCAATCCGATCTAAATCATTCTATCTACTAAAACTCAATTCACCCGAATCAGAATCAGAATGCTTTATTAATCCCAGAGGGAAATTATTGTTTGTTACAGTTAGTCCATTCAAGTATAATTAACCCTTTCATGCATGAATTGTGAGAACCTTAATCAAGATTTATTTTCCCCAAGTGTTTTTATTCCTCTTTAGGCTTAAAAAAAAAAAAAAAAAAAAAAAAAAAAGCAATTGAAACTTTTCTAATGAATCTATTTTTCATGGAGTTCCAAAAATGTCCACTCAGCTTGACACCATGCATTTAGTTTTTGAGGTAAAAGAGACATGTATTTACTGATACATCATGTGAAAAACTATGAAGTAACAACACTTTTAATGGAGCTAATCTGATGTTTTCTCACATTTTAACATACTCTAATACTAGTCATTACTCACTTCATGGAGATAATATGCAATAAACCTTCATGTAAAAAAAACAAAAACAAAACTGTTTAATAATGACAAGCAACTGATTTACGCTCAAACATGTTACTGCAGATCAGGTTTATCAAGAACAGCAAAGTTAATGTAATGGTGTGAATTAGAGTGTATGGGATGGTGCATAAGTGTCCACTGTGTCAGCTGATATGGAACTAAAACAACAAAACCCATGAATATATAAGAGAACAGCTGTAGAATAGCTGTCCACTGTAGTGACCACTATGCATGAAAGGGTTAAAAGTAGCAGAAAAGAAATTATCGACACAAAAATGACCCGTCAATTTCTATCATAATAACCTTTAAATAATGACAACTCCACATTTTTCTCTTTGTTTTAGTGTAAAAAAGTAAAATTTATAAACTATCCTTTTTTTTTATAAACTATCCTTTCACAGAAAAATATCCTGGTCAAACTGAACTAAGCAGGGACTTGATTTCTTCTTTTTCTTTATCACTGCATTGCTCTTTATTTCTCATTCTCATGCACTTTACCACTGTATTTATTCATTTGAATTGTGCCTGTGTGGGTGTGTAAATGATTGTGTGTGTGTGTGTGTGTGGGAGTGAATGACCAGTGAAGAGCTTTTGAATTTCGTTGTACAATGCAATGACAATAAATTGTTGTATTGTATTGTATTCTATCCTGTGACTATCCAGTACAAATATGAACAATCTGAAATCTTAAGAAAAATAAGTGCAATTTGGCCAATATTCTGCCTGTTTCTAAATGTTTTGTGTATTTGTAGATCCACTGTGATCTGTAAGTTGTAAAGAACATGTGTAAATGATAAACTGATGCATAATATTGTTAACCCACACAGACCCAAACAGCCACCGGTGACCAAAATCATCTACTGATCTAAAATGTTTAATACCTGTTGATTCATTATTCCTATCAATCCATGTACATAATTGATGTAAAATACAGTTTCTCATCTTTTCATGGTCATCAGATGTGACCCATTTGGATGTTCAGAGGCTCCGTAGTTGCCATGGAAACTGTCATCTTCTACAACATTGATTCACCAGTAAAACCCATGGAGTTGGATCAATGACAGTGGATGGACACACTTGTTTTATGTTTAATTAGTGAATTAATTATTCAATTATTATTCCCCCTCACTACTTTAAATATCTGGTGTGAAGGACAGACATCCATGTACTATTAATGTAAATATGGAAGGGATGTGATGAAAGGTGAAGAACACACGCATGCATGCATGCACGCACACACACACACACACGTACACACGCACACACACACTGGCTACCAAAACCATCTACACATGTAAACTGTTTAATACCTGTTGATCCACTAATCTTATCAATATATGTAAGTAATTGGTGTTTGTCATCTTTTCATGGTCATCAGATATGACCCATTTGGACACTCAGAGGTTCCGTAGTTACCGTGGAAACACCGTCATCTTCGACAACATTGATTCACCAGTAAAACCCATGGAGTTGGATCAATGACAGTGGATGGACACATGTGTTTTATGTTCAATTACTGATACCTTTGCTAAAAAAAAAAAAAAAGTCCCTTTTTTCAATTTTCTCTCTTTCTGATATAAAACCCTTCAACTTTAATCTGAGCTTTTATGAACATAATCAGTGAATAAAATATAGAAAAATAACTGATTTTCACTGAAAAAATGCAAAATACAGAGGATAATATTATGATAAATGGTGAAAAATCACATAAGAAAGGTTAAATAGAGAGAAAAGTTAATTTGGGAACTGACACAAAGGTAGCACTGGGTCTTTATGGGTTAAAATTGCACTTATTTTTCTTGAGGAATTTCAGGTGGATGTTCTCCCTGGGTCTACGTGGGTTCTCTCCGGGTACTCCGGCTTCCTCCCACATGCACTGATAGGCTAATCGGTTAATCTAAATTGCTCACAGGTGTGAATGTGAGCGTG
The DNA here is from genome assembly GCF_902148855.1 of Sphaeramia orbicularis. Lineage (NCBI taxonomy): Eukaryota > Metazoa > Chordata > Actinopteri > Kurtiformes > Apogonidae > Sphaeramia > Sphaeramia orbicularis. The sequence goes on along the minus strand of NC_043966.1, from coordinate 37,748,387 downwards.
TTTGTCTCTATATGTCAGTCCTGTGATGAACTGGTGACATGTCCAGGGTGTACCCCGCCTTTGTCCATAAGTAGCTGGGATAGGCTCCAGCAACCCCCATGACCCTAGTGAGGATAAAGTGGGTTCAGAAAATGAATGAATGAATGAATGAATTTCAGGTGGTTCATGTTAGTCACATTTTTAAGGAAAATTTTGTCAACATTTTCATAATGTATTTTACTTTTTTCACTGTTATTATTTTACTGGTCCAGCCCACTTGACATTGGGTTGTATGCGGCCCCTGAACTAAAACGACTTTGACACCTCCGCTCAATTCAGACACAATTAGAACAGCAATTTGTACCATATGTACAAGACAATATAGTATCAATATGATAATAAAGAAATATACATGAACTAGAAGCACTCAGAGAGCACAGACCTCCGCCAAGGCTGATCAGTGGGCCCCCCCGTGGGCCCCCCCACCCCTGATCACCACCAAAATTTAATCATTTGTTCCTTGTGCCAGTATCAACATTTCCTGAAATTTTTATCCAAATTAAAGGCACAGTAGGCCAAAAAGTAAGGGCACCCCCATTTTTTATATACATTGAGATAAAATCCGCCTTCTGGATCAGATCCGGATCAGCCTTTGAAATGTGATAGAGGACCCCATTGTCAATTCCTGAGTTAAATTTCATGAGTTTTGGTCAATAATTAAGCGAGATATTGGGAAACAAAAATTTTGGCCCCATTTACCACAATGTTAACGAAAATTTCAAAGTGATCCAGAATCCAGGATTTCTTCCGGATCACCCCCAAAAGTTAATCATTTCTTCTTTATCCCATTTCCAACAAACCCTGAAAATTTCATCAAAATCTGTCCATAACTTTTTGAGTTATGTTGCACACTAATGGACAGACAAACAAACAGACAGACAAACAAACCCTGGCAAAAACATAACCTCCTTGGCGGAGGTAATAAGTGTGCTAAAATATTGTGCTATTAAAAATTCTGTGGTTATAATGAATTATACAGTCTGATGGCCACAGGCAGGAATGATTTCCTGTGTGGTTCAGTGGTGCATTTGGGTGAAATTAGTCAATCACTGAACATCCTCCTGTTTTTACGGATATGAGGTGCATATTCCATATTTTTGCTTGCTTTTTAAAACTTTTCATTGTATTTTCCTCCTACGAACTACTGGAAGCTCACTTCCTGGTCACAGCTATCTTGGATGTTTTGCGCTTTCTTATTGGACCAACAGGTTACACGTGACTCAAACCGCAGCACGCATGATAACAATAGCATTGTGCGAATAAAGTTAAGTAGTACCGACTTCAAACACTGATTTTAAAAAAACTGCAGGATTGCAAAAGGAGAACTTTTGACATTTACCTCAGGAACAATATATCTTTGTAACTGAGTAAAAAGATTGTAGTGCCCCATATGCTGGAACAGAATGAAATGATACGGCGTTCACCTTACGGCCTATGTGACTGACCACTGACATGGAGAGGGGGAGTGTCCAATATTATCCTGATCTTGGACAACATTGTCTTCTGTGACGCCACCGTCACCGCCAACCCCACAACGTTACTGGCCTTTTGGATCAGCTTGTTGAGCCTGTTGGCATCGGCAACCCTCAGCCCGCTATCCCAGCATGCAACAGCCTGGAGGATGGTACAAGCCACAACCGACTCATAAGCCCCTTTTACACAGTACTTCTGTTACGGGAAAATTTCGCTGTTATTTCGGAACGACGTCTGTATAAACAAAATGGTGGGATCATTTGGTCCCACCTTTATCGTGGCTTTGTAATGCATCTGGAAATTTAAAAATGAGCGTGGGCCATGTACAATAAACAAGCATATCAACACGACCAGAAAGATGTTGAACTGGGGAGACGCTGAGATCCGTGAGCTGTTGTCACTTCTGGCAAAGGACTCTATCCATGCTAATTTTTGTGGAATGGTGAAAAATGGGTAGCGGCAGGGTCGACTCTGGAGAGGTTAGCAAAGAAGCTATGCTTGGGTATTTCCGACACACGTTATATGTCACACTACACACTGCATCCCTGCCCCTTTGATTCCGGAACGCAGGTCCGCTGTGTAAAAGTCCAGCCTGTCTCACCTCTGTTACTCCTTTGGCTCAGCTGTGGAAATTGGTCAGTGGTGGCAAAAAGGTGGGATCACCATCTCACCATTTTTCTGGGATCTCTGTGTAAAAGTGGCTACAGAAGATAATGAGCATTGTCCGGCAGATGTTGAATGACCTTAACCACCTCAGGAAGAACAGACAGCTCTGATCCTTGAGTTATAATGTGTTCTTTGCCCAATCCAGTTTATTGTCAATTAGGGATTATTACAAAAATTAATGTGACTATGAACAGCAGGAGGGGAGAGGTGTTTCAGAATGCACCCAGGGGCTACCAAAAAGCACCACGTAGATAATACAACACCTATTTATATAGACTGTATCCTCACTAAATAAAGTGTGACGCTTAGTGTTACATACATCAGAGTCACAGCAAGTTTTATCCTTCAAAACAAATGCTCAGAATAACACTGCTGTCTGATATTAATCACACGTTACATCAGCTGATAGTTTATATCATGGCTTTGTTAGCTTCTCTGTTTTTAGCCACAGTAAGACCACAAATCACATCTGTTTTCTTTTTTCGGTTTATATCAATAACTGAAAAACTAAAACATCTTTTTATTGAACTGTCAAAACAAGGTTGGAACTGTCACAGTTAGGACTAAAATGTGTATCAATCGTTAGCTTCATAGCATATTTGCCTAAGTTGTATTTTTGGCCAAATTATGATTTCTGCATAAAATGAAGCAGCAGTGTTAGAAGACTTAAGTTATGTAGACATCACAATTTCAAGGTCAAGGTCTAGTTTATTTATAACACATCTGAAACAATGGGAAGTGCCCAAAGCGCCATACGAAGTTGTAGATACTGAAAGATATACAAAAATTATAAATACACTAGGGCACTGATGAGGGGGGGTAAACATGACAAATTCATGGGGCCCAGTGTTTGTAGGGGCCCCATAGAGCAGTGGAGGGGGCCCAGTGGATATAGAAGTAGTGAAAATTTCATTTAAGAGCCGCTGTTGAAGAGAGGAGTAGAAGTCAGGAGGCAAAGGGTGAATGTATAAGTTTCGGTTTGGTTTTTACGGTATTATAATTGACGTTGTTCATCAAGCACACCACCACATACATACCTTTGCACCCCCCCAGTCCAATAGATGGAGAAAATGGCAAATGTCAATTTCTGTAGGGTCCACAATGATTATGCTTTCATGGGGCCCATGATTGGTAGCAGCACCCCTGTAAATACAAGATATATTAAAACTGATAAAAAACGAATACACAATAATGTGATAAATGGTATCTAAAACACAACCAGAAACAGAAATATAACCAAAAATATGACTTGGGCAGTTATGCTATGAGGCTAATGAAATGTTGATAACACAACATGGTAAATTTGCAGCTCAATATGCTTTGTAAGCAAACACACCACTGTAGAAACACTATGATTTCTGCGTCAGACTCCATTCTTTTACGTCCAGTGGGATGGCAATGCTTCTATTTTTTACCACTGCTGTTCTTTGACTCTGAATGTCGAACTTTGATGCGTTTGACAAGCAAAAAAAGGAGAGGGAGAAGAAGATGTTATCCGGCTTTGTATCAAGATGACAAGAGGGACCTACAAGTTCTGGGAAAATCATCCATCCAACAATCTTTAAATCTGTTAAAGTCTCTAACACCAAGTTGAATCACCGACAGGACGCTTTTGTTTTGCTGCCACCATTTTTTTAATCCTTTCCCAGAAACTCATCATATGACTGAACGTTATCCCCATGTGGATAACAAGCTGCACAGAAAGACAGAAACATGCTGTGTTTACATGGCTAATATTTTCCTGTCGAACAGATTATCAAAGGATTACACCGCCCCTCTCATTGACTGTGTCTTACACGGGCCATAATATTCTGCTAATAATTGGAATTACAGCCTAAACAGAGTAAAAATGCCTTGAGTAACCGCAGATCAGAAGGAATTTTCGATCAGAATGTGAATTTCCGGGTCGACAGAAATGTGGCAGCAGCAAAACAAAACTGGTCTGGGTCTGATACAAGTGTTCTGTAGGAGAATTTAAAAGACTGACTGACCGCTGAACGCCTCGATGGCCTAAAGGCTCGCGGTAATGAAAGAAAAGTAAAAAAGCTAATATTTTGCCCACAACACTTTGCGGGTCCACCTTCGCCGTGTCAATAATAAAAAAGCTGGCAGACAACTTCTTCTTTGTCTTCTTTTTCCATCAGAACGGATGAAATTGCTTTGCGCTCGCTATAAAAATTACACACTGATTAACCGCTTTGAGCATGTAAACACACATCTTATCGGGTCAGCGCCCATGTAAACACATTAGATTAAAGAAATGTGGTGTGTGTACCCACAGTCAGTCCACTTGAACATTCTGATCAGGCCAGTCTCTTCTGATTGAATAGGTTACATAAGGCGTTTTTATTCTGATTGGATGCTCACTGTGATTATTATTAGGGTCCATGTAAACACAGTGACTGATCCGAACAAAGGGAACTTTAACCGGAGATGTTTGAAGACACGTTATACAGCTGAATGCAGAAAAACAGGCAGGAATATGGAAGATGCAAATGACCCATTTCTGCACCGTAGCATCTTAGAAATAAAAATACATTCGCACTTGTCAAATACTGTGGTTAGAAAAGCAAAGGAATACGTGATTTACAAGCATCCAGTGACAGATTTAGCTGTCACAGTGCGGCTGTTGCATGAGGATCACAGCTGAGCGACATCAGAGATGTGAGTTGTCTTATTTCTACAAGGAGAAGTGGTTCTCTGGAGGTGACTGAAGCATTTGTTTTGGTTGTGGTCTGCCAGTTTACTGTGTTCCACAGGTAATATGAATAAAACATAGCGATTAGAGGCGGCGCCATGGCTAGAGGGTCAGCTGTCCAAGCTGCAGCTGCAGAATAGAAGGGCACCCTATCAGGAGAAGTGCGCCAAATCGCCGTCCATTTGATAGAAAAAGCTGCAGGGGCAAGATAGGGGGAGATTGGGAGCAGATTTAAAGCCCCATGATGCATATCTACAGGTAGGCTGCTACAAGGTAATACCCTTTGAGGATTACATCAATATCAGAGCTAAACATGTAATCATATACCAAGGCTAGGCTCCGGATGTATCAGGATAACCTTCAGTCCCATAACCAGATGGAGCCTTGGTGGAATTATTCAGAGGGAAAGCTGATGAACATCACAAAACACTTGAATTTAATCACAACATGCATGACAGAGGATGGATTTTCAAAACAAAAACAGTGATTGAGTGATTGTGCTGTTCGATGCCTTCCTCACAGCTGTAACACAAAAATATGCAGTGTAAAAATACTGCTTTATTGTACTCTCACATGCCATGACCGGCTTAATCAATGAACCTGAGAATCAGCAGAGTCTATTTAGAGCGCTCATCTCAGGCATGAAGTAAGCCGAATGGATTTAAGATACAGTCCTGTAACTTTTCACTGTTACTTAATTGCTAGACTAGTCCTTTGATTAACTCTCCGTCGCTCTCCTTCTCTCTGCCCTCCTGGGAAATGAGGAGGAGAGTGGAATATAAGACATGACTGACAGCTCATAGTTTATCAACAGCTGCCCAAAACTACTTTTCTACCATAGCAGATGTTCTCTTTAGGATTAAATCTGCCTAAATAATGTGATAAAACAGCAAATGCAAAATGAGATCATGGCTGCTTTCAATCACTGTAATTCTCCTTGTAAAAATGCGATTAACTAATTAAAAGTTTTGTTATTTTTCAGTTATTATAAGTAATTGTTGAGATGGGAGAGTGGAGGATACTGTGCAGCAGTTAAGTGCTGTTTGGCTGACAGATTCACACTAGATCTACCTTTAATCTAGATGAAAGGTTGAACAGGGAAAGGAGAATTCCCAGGATAGGTAAAGAGCGTCTAGCATGTAGTTACAGAGATTTACAAATAATAATGAATAATTCATTTATTAAACAAAATGAACCTGGAAAACTTGAGAAAAACTATGTAAAATACAAATAGAAACAGAACGAAATGATTTTAGAATCTCAAACTCATATTTTATTCACATAGAAAACATATCAAATGTTTAAACTGAGAAAATGTACTGCTTTAAGAAGCAAATAAGGTAATATTGAATCTAAAGGGTACCTGTTGTGAAACTTCATTCCTAGCTATGTCAAAAGATCACGTATAATACTAGCGGTTCCATCAGGTAACTTATATTATTGCCTGTTGTCAAGTATGGGTGAATACTAAGACACTGCTCTGTTAGTCAGTCATGATCAGCGATATGTGGCCTCCCTCACGGAATGTTCCAGCTCTGGTAATGATGCATACTTGTTGATTTGTTTGATTATTACCTGGGTTGTGATGGACTGGTGACTCACCCCGTGCAGCAGACACCTGTCTAAGATGACACATTATCGGCCAGTGCTGGGTCGTATCTCTAGGACAGTGGTGGTGTAGCGTTAGACATCTTGCAGCAGTCTGTTGTGTCAGTCACCAGTGGTGGTTAACTAGCATAGGCTAATACTCACGGGAGAAAAGAAAATAACAGACCGCCATTCATCTTGGTCAGTGAAACTCACACAGACCATTTATTCTGCGCATGCTCACAACAGCATACCTGTGCACGCAGGTGCATAAGTTCTGATATGATAACACTGCATATTCTACTTTAACATGGCTTTGTAATAATATTGACAAATATGCTTAACAGGTAGAATGCAAAGCTTACGGCTGCACAAACAACAAGCACAAACACATGCTTTCCACTCAGTCTCACTCACTGATTGCTGCTTGTTTACTTGCACTTGATCACCCAGAATCAACGTGGGTCACACTGGGCCGCTCTCCATAGGTTCTGCCCCAGCATGTAATTAATGTAATAAAATGGTCCAGTGTGGTGCATTTCTGCTGATTTTTACCCTCCCCCCCAAAGGGGAGGAAAGGGGTATGTTTCTTTTTAGTTTGTTTGCTTGTTTGTTAACACTCTAGCAGTAAAACTATTGGTTGAATTCATACCAAATTGAGTTTATAGATTGCCAGTGACCCAGAGTAGATCTGATTACATTTTGGGGGAAGTAGGTCAAATTTTAAAATTTGTAATGAATTTTTTAAATCTTTTTTTCCCCATTTACTTATGATGGGCAAAATTTCACATCTGTAGCAGCAAAACTATTGGTTGATTCATACCAAATTGGGTTTATAGATTGCCAGTGACTCACACGAGATGTCATTATATTTTGAGAAAAGTAGGTCAAAGTTCAAATTTGTTATGAATTTTAAAAATATTTTCTTCTTCCATTTTCTTATAATGGGCAACATTTCAAATGTCTATAAAACATCAATTTTGTTTCAATTTACTTCGAACTTGGCACATATATAGAGGCAATTGATATGCTGATATCAGAACACGCATAAGCATGATGACATCCGCTGGATGGATGCCAAAATAAGCTACAATATGTGTGAGGGGCGGGGTTTGTTGTACTTATCAGTAATACACAAAGCATGATTACTGTCGTAAGCATGACCAGTACAGGCACACTTTAATCACAACAACACATTTCTAATAAGATGAGACAGTGGCAACGAAAGGCCAGGAAAGTCAATGATATGGAAAAGCTGGAGGAACGTTTCACAAACTGATTATGGTACAGGTAACAGGAAACAGACTAGATATAAAATGGATATCTTAGGGTGTCTTAAAAGTAAAGGTGGGCACAGGTTCATTAATCTACAAAAAATAAATGTGTCTTCAAAACATGGAGTAATTTCAGGATGTACTGTAATTCTGACCTGAAATTTATAGATCATACATGTAATAAATTTGATGCCCATGAGCAAAAACAACTGGGAACAGTGGTGTTTAGTGACAATTCTGCAGTTTCATATGCAAATTGAAGAAAATATTACATTTTTCCACACTTGCATGTACACAGCATGTTTATCCTCTTAGACATATGCTTCTGTATTTTCAATGAACGAAATGCTTACAAAAACATAACTTTTATGTGTTTTTAGGTTTACTGTGTCAATGTGGAGAAAAAAAAAGTTATGAAACAAACTATACATGAATGATGAATGAAAAAGTCAATCAAAAATATTCAGAAACAATTTAAGAACATGTAAATGAAATTATAAATGTCATACATGTCCTAAAAAACAAACAATGCAAATCAATTCTTACATAAGAAACAGCTTGTATATTTAAACTCTTTTTTTTCCTAATGTGTTTCCCAGCTCTTTTTCTTCTCTCTTTCTCACCTCTGTTCTCTCGCCCTGCTCCACTTCTCAGCCTCTCTCTCCTCAGTATTTTTCCACTTCCCAGCCACTCCCCCACTCACCTGCAGTTTTCCCTCCACTTGTCTAGTCTCCACCCACACACTCACCTGTTTCCATGTGTCCACACTGACATGGTGTTGAAAATGTCATGTGCCTGCTGCCTGCGCACTGATCCTGACCACAAGCAGTAAGTAGAATGTACGACTGACAATCTGAAACCAGCCAAATACACCAGGATGTGAAGTACACCTGCCAAAACTCTGCAATTCGTGACAGTTTGCCAAAAAAATCCATAATTACCTTTCAGTATAATCTGGAATTGCACTTACTTCTCAGGACTCTGTTGTCAGGTTGTAGAAAACCTACCCTGTGACAAAGACTTCAGCTAATCACAGGTGTTTTCAGGCAGGTAGCAGGGTTAAACACGTGACTGACAGCTGTAATTACCGATCGCTAGTTCAGATTTCCTCAGACTCTACCGCTTTACTCTGACTTGGAACAGAAGCTTGGAAAAGTGGCTTCTCTTCCACAGCAGCATGAAACATTATCAGGTCATGTTTATTTATATTTAGTCTTTTGATTTGGACCGAGAGGAGAGAACTAGGGGACATTTTGGTATTTTTTTCACACCTGCAGTTTAAATTTCTCTAATTTAATAAACCTTTTACTCAATTACAGACTGTAATTATGCTTTAAGGTCTGTTTCTGCCACCTACACTACTTGTTAAGAATTCCTGATCTGCTTTAAATATGAATGTACATCTCAAGAAATCTAGTTAAAAAGGCTGTGTGATGCAGGGGAGATGAATGAGTACAGGGTCAAGAATGTAGATTATCTCTGGTACATATATTTTTTTTATATTATCTGCTGCCAAAAATAGCACACTCTTGCAATTTGAAACAAACAAACCAGATTAATAAGTGAGCTAATGCTAGTTCACAACCAACATTGGAAATCCATACAAAAGTCTGTATCAATTACCAATGGTTGCCAGGTAATTATTTTCATGATGATAACATTAGTGACAGTCAGATATTGACATACAGCATGCTACAATCTATACTACTACAGAAAAAACGCATGTACTGTTCAGTATATGTATGCACGATACAGTATGTCATCCTTAGCATGTGTATGCAGTATGGAACATGTAGTATCCAGTATATATGTCTGCAGTATGAAACATGTAGTATCCAGTATATATGTCTGCAGTATGAAACATGTAGTATCCAGTATATATGTATGCAGTATGAAACATGTAGTATCCAGTATATATGCAGTATGGAACATGTAGTATCCAGTATATATGTCTGCTGTATGAAATATGTAGTATCCAGTATATATCCATGTAGCATTAAACATGTAGTATCCATTATATATGTATACAGAATGGAGCGTGTAGTATCCAGTATCCAGTATATGTATGCAGTATGGAACATGTAGTATCCAGTATATATGTATGCAGTATGGAACATGTAGTATCCAGTATATATCCATGTAGCATGAAACTTGTATTATCCAGTATATATGTATACAGAATGGAGTGTGTAGTATCCACTATCCAGTATATGTATGCAGTATGGAGTTTGTAGTAACCAGTATGTGCTGTATATATGGAGCATGTAGTATCCAGTATATATGTATGCAGTATGGAACATGTAGTATCCAGTATATATGTATACAGAATGGAGCATGTAGTATCCAGTATATGTATATAGTATGGAGCCTGCAGTATCCAGTATATACTGTATATATGGAGCGTGTAGTATCCAGGATATACTGTATATAAGGAGCATGTAGTATTCAGTGTATATGTATGTAGTATGGAGCGTGTAGTATCCAGTATATATTGTATATAAGGAGCATGTAGTATTCAGTGTATATGTATGTAGTATAGAACATGTCATATTTAGTATATGTATGCTGTACTGAACATGTAGAATGTACTACACATGTGCAGCATTATTTATCCAGTTCATACGTAGTATCCAGAGTATGTTTGCAATATGTAGCACGTATGACTGAATGTATGATTGTGAACACAGTCAGTGGTCTACTGATTATGACCAAAGCAGTAATAAGTGTACAGTAGTATTTGACAAAGCAGCAGTTTGCCAGCAGTGTATACTACAGCTGCCTGACTTCACAGTTTGACACTCCAGTTTGTTGCAAAGCCGTGTTTCATCTCACAATGTATTACAGTCATTTATTGAATAGCAGGTGGTAACTAGTATTTACCATCACCTGTTACTGTACACAGGAACGTGGACCAGAGTCTCCACTTTACATATATACAGCAGAAGAAAAGAAGGCCAGAACAGCTGTGCAGTATGGAGATGAAAGAATCCAAATGTTGAGCCACAAAACTGATATTAGTGTGAGATTGCTTAGTTACATCTTATTTTTTCTTACACAGATATTTCAAGGTAAAATAAGAATATAATGCAGGAGGCTTCTGCAGGAGGCGACAGTTAATTGTTTCCATGGGGATGAGGCTGATGGTCATGTGACTATGTAGGGCACTGCATTCATTTACCTCATAGGACATAATGCACTTGTACCACAGAGCAGCAGGCAGTATAGGGTGTAATGTCCACTCTGAAGCCACCCGGTCCACTCACCTTCCCTTTGTTCCGTTTGTCAGATCATTATTAACTTCCCCGAGATCATTAAGATCATTAACTTTCCCAGCCTGTGTGTTCCTTGTGGTTCCCTTGTGTTTTCAAATTTATGGACTTTTCTGCCTCAATTGCTTGCTTTTCTAATTACCTAACTGTAAGTTTTGTGTCTTTTAATGAATTCATTTGATCTTGCCTGCCTCCATGACTCTGCACTGGGGTCCTCTCTCACTTGTCATTTTGTAAACCATAACAGCTTATGGTGTTTCTTAATAAACAGCAAGATCTAAATGCATCTTCAGGAATGTAGGTCTTAAATAAATAGCACATCCTGTAAGGTGCATTTAAATGCAAACCACTGTGATGCCTATGACCTGGTTTACTTTCCTCGAGGACGAAACATCCTCTTCGCTCACTCTTTCCCTTAACCCTCGTCTGACCTCTGAGATGTTTGCCCTCACACCAGGGCCTCTACTGCTTTCACCCTCACTACTTTAAATATCTGGTGTGAAGGACAGACCTCCGTGCACTATTAATGTAAATATGGAAGGGATGTGACGAAAGGTGAACGCATACACACACACACACACACACACACACACACACACACACACACTGATGTAAACTGTTTAATATATGTTTAATATCCTATCAGTACATGCAAATAATTATTGTAAAATACAGTTTGTCATCTTTTCATGGTCATCAGATATGACCCATTTGGACGTTCAGAGACTCCGTTGTTACCGTGGAAACACCATCATCTTCTACAGCATGGATTCACTAGTGAAACCCATGGATTTGGATCAATGACAGTGGATAACACTGGTTTTGTGTTCAGTTAATGATATCTTTGCTGAAAAGTCACTTTTTTCCAGTTTTCTTTGTTTGTGACATAATAACCCTCAACTTTAATCTGAACTTTTAAAAGGTAAGATAAGATAAAATAAGATAAGATAAGATAAGATAAGATAAGATAAGATAAGATAAGATAAGATAAGATACAATTAGACTTTATTTATCCCACCGTAGGGAAATTTCACAGTTAACAGGAGCAACATTCAACAAAAAATTCAGTTTAGTTCAATTCAGTTTCATTTATAGAGCCCAATATCACAACAAAGTCGCCTCACATGGCTTTACAGAAATTGCTGAATTGATTAAAAAATAAAAAATAAAAATACACACACAATGAAAATGAACAAACAGTCAAGTAATCAGTTACAATTGCAGAGAAAAAGACTTGTAGAAAAACCTCAAATGAGTGAAAATGAAAATATAAAGAGAAAAATAATAAATTTTGTATTTATATAAATATTTACATAAATAAAGAATTTGAATTAAAAATTAAATGTTTACATATTTACGTCATCATCACATTTTATGAACATCTACACGATCAGTGCATTAAATATAGGAAACTACCAAATTTTCACAGAAAAAAACGCACAATACTGAGGATGATATTCTAAAAAATATTGATAAATCACTTAAGAAAGGTTAAATACAGAAAACAGTTCATTAAATTAGCCCTGGGTCTTTATAGCTTATGGGTGAGTAATCATAATATTTTGCATTTGAAATTGTACAGATTTTTAGGACAGATGGGAAGTAAAAACAATGAGACTGAAAGCAGTGCAGATCAGGTTTACAACAAGTGGCAGCACCATGTCTGTTATGGAGAAATTCAATTACAGTAGTAGGATTTACACGTGTAAACATCATATCGTTTGATTTGTGCTTACTTCACTTTTGATGAAACTAGATTTGCTCATCTGAGTATTTCAAAAGAAAGTGCAATACTGTGTTTTGTAACTACTATGTCTGTGCAGGTGTTTCTTCACCTCAAGTTTGATGTTGGTTGAAATGGTTAAAGACAATTCTGTGATGAGTAATGTAATGCAGATTAACACCAGGTAAAGGCTTACAGCGGTCTTGTGAAAGCATAATTGTGTTGTTATGTTTATCTGCTTTTACAGTAAAAAGATTACGATGACAAATGAAAGAAGTCATCATATACTGAAGATGTGGTTGTTTTTAGAAGACTGAATACTTTTATTTATTAGACACTAAGCCTCATATGCTTTTATTTTGGTTAGATTATCAAGATTACAAAGATATTCTTAACGGTTTCCGAACTGTGTCGACGTACCGTCTGTAATTGTTTATAATAGTATTCCAAACACATTGACTACAGCTAACCCTCATTATGTCTCTTTAAAGCCTTAAGCTTAAGGATTAAGCTCTTCTGTTGTGTTAGATTAAAACATACTTTATTGTTCACTTGTTTAGAAAACTAAAGTGAACAGATCTAAAGTAAAAATCAATCCCCTTTAAAGGTTAAAGTCATTTATTTTCTGGTTTCTATCACTTAACATTGTTTTTGCAGTTAACAGATCTAAAGTAGGAGCAGCTTCTTATTCCCTTTAATGAATCCATCTTAAATCGACTGCACTCATGTTGTGTTTTCCATCCTTTCTACTGGACTAAGTAGAAAGTACCAATAAACAAACAGAGACAGAGATCAAACCACGCACTGAACTGTTCTATCTGTGGACAACCCAGAGGACTTTGTGGTAAAATGTTGTGAAAATAGAAAGACTACAGGCCAGAAAGTGATGGAGGCAACATCTTCATAACTGTCTCTCTCCACAGTCTGTTCAGTGTCTGAAGATGTATCCGCAGCTTCAACATGATCAGACTTATGGAGATTTTAGTCTCTTTCAATGCTTTTTTACCTCCCTCTCAAAGAACAAGGTGAAATACAGTCGTGGAAAAAAATATTAGACCATCAAAAGTCATCAAAAACAATAGTTACGCAATCAAGTACTAACTCCTGTGTGTATCATGTGACTAAAACAGACAGAAAAGAAAACATGGAATGTCTAAAAGCACTGTTTTTGTCAGTACAATGCCATAGCTATTGATGTAAGAACAAGTGATTTTGGTTATTATCAAGAAAACTATGGAAAATGGATAGATATCAGCTCTGAAATTAAACTGTTATGAGCAATTTTTGTTGTTATCATTATATTTGTCCAAACAAATGTACCTTTAGTTGTACCAGGCATTAAAATGAACAAGAAATTGAAGAAAACAAGGGTAGTCTCATAATTTTTCCATGACTGTATGTTGAAGTAAGTGACATACCATATGTGATGTCATCCACTGAGCTGTTCCACATAAACAGAGATGAAAGTTTTCCATCACTATGATCACATTCTGTCAGATGGAAAAATGAGGGAAACAAGAGTTGCACATGATTGTTGTTGTTCTACCGCGTAGGCTTCATACAAACACAACACCTCCGTTTCAGTATAGATGGAGCTCTAGTCATTACATAAACCAGGGGTGTCAAACTCATTTTAGTTCAGGGGCCACATTCCGCTAAATTTGATCTGAAATGGGCCGAACCAGTAAAATAATAACACAATAATATATAAATAATGTCAACTCCAAACTTTTCTCTTTGTTTTAGAGCGAAAAAAGTAAATTTACATTATGAACAGGTTTACATCTACAAACTATCCTTTCAAAAGATGTGAATAACATGAACAAACTGAAAAAAATAAGTGTAATTTTAACAATATCATGCCTCAGTTTATCATTTACACATGTATATTATAACTTACAGATCACAGTGGATCTAAAAATACACAAAACATTGAGTAGCAGGCAGAATATTTTTAAAATTGTACTTACGTCTCTTAAGACATTTCAGGTTGTTCATATTTTTTGCAAAATTATACTTTGTTTTAGTGTAAATACATGAAAATATTTACATTTACAAAGAGAAACACTTGGAGTTGTCATTATTTATATGTTATTATGATAGTATTTGACTGGTCCTGCCCACTTCAGATTGAATTAGTCTGAATGTGGAACCTGAACTAAAAGGAATGTTAATATCTTCAGTGTAATTTTTCCATTTCACAAATTCATCCCAAGGGCTGGACTGGACCCTTTGGCGGGCCGGATTTGGCCCCCGGGCCGCATGTTTGACACCTGTGTCTTGACCAATAAAGTTAGCCAGAGCTGTGGGATTAGCAAATCAGAAGTGTGGCTAGTTTGAAATGGTATTTATTATTATTTTGATCATTATTTTTGTTGTTTTCTAATTTGATAAATACTTGTGTTAAAAACTTGGGTAGTTATTGTATGACTACATTACATACATTACAGTCAAGCCTCGCAGAATAAGTATTAGTTTTACTGTATCGACTGAAATACAAACAAATCAAATCAAATAAATGTATTGAAATTACTTAAAGATATACTGACCAGTCGTGGCTGGTGAAATTATTTGTTGGTGGGATACAGTATGCAAGTCAGTTTTCGGATGCATTATAACCACATATCACCACTAGGATATGTCAAAGTCCATGCACCACAATCAAAAAATATGAATTTAACCAATAAAGACCCAGTGTTACTTTTTGTGTCAGGTCCCAAATCATTTTTTTCTCTCTATTTTACTTCTCTTTAGTGATTAACACCATTTATGATAACATTATCCATTCCATTTTGTTTGTTTTTTTCCAGTAAAAATCAGGTATTTTCCTATATTTATTTTACTAATCATATATTTTAATCACCATGCTGAAATTACATTTGAGGGTTATTATATCAAAAACAGAGAAAACTGCAGAAAAAGTGACTTTTTCAGTGAAATCTATCATTAACTAAACATAATCCAAGTGTTTCCATCCACTGTCACTGATCCAACTCCATGAGATTTACTGGTGAATTGATGTTGTAGAAGATGACGGTGTTTCCATGGTAACAACGAAGCCTCTGAACATCCAAATTAGTTTCATCTGATGACTGTGAAAAGATGACAAACACCAATTATTTACATGTTTTGATAAGATTAGTGGATCAACAGGTATTAAACAGTTTACATGAGTAGATGGTTTTGGTAGCCTGTGTGTGTGTGTGTGTGTGTGTGTGTGTGTGTGTGTGTGTGTGTGTTCTTCCCCTTTCATCACATCCCTTCCATATTTACATCAATAAGAGTAATAGATAGTGATAGAAGTGCTCACTAACACAGATTTAGACTGATTTGTGAACAATATTTGAGAGAAATGGGCTTTTTGTGAACATAGAAAAAGTCTTAGATCTTTAAGTTCAGCTCATGAAAATGGGAGCAAAAACAAAAGTGCTGTGTTTATATTTTTGTTCAGTGTAGAATTACTATCATCAGCGATGTATGTACATACTGCCAGCAGGATGTAAAACGTCGCTAATCAAAGGCCAGTTTGAACCAGTGTTTTATATACTTAGATTTAATTGTGTTACAAAGTCTGTAGTTTCAGTATTTGAAGAATCCAAAAACTACCAACTCTTCTTATAAGCGCTAATTAACTTGTTCCAACACTTACTGTACATATTATAATTACCACTAATGATGTCACTTTGCTTTTATGGGGACTAATAAGGACCTTATTACCAAAGTACCATAATATTATGTGAATATCCTCATCATTATCATTACTTTAAAAGGCCCTCCGTAACTATTATCACTGGAGAATTCACCTCTCCAAGCCTCTGAAATTTCTTAAAAAACATAAATAAAGGACACAAGGGATGAATCATTTTTTGTTGATCTGGTCATAGATTTTTTTTTCAAGTAGCCTGTGCTTCTCTTTTTCCCTTCCTAAGCTGAAAAAAGGCTGGAATGCCATTAAAATCATTCAAATGAACCAAATATTAAAACACGTTCACCGAGTACAACTTTTACCTCAGGCAACCTACTGCACTATATTTTGCAGCAACAGCAGAAATCACACCTCTAACTTTTTAATTACACCCTTGAGAAGTGCAGTTGACCTGTATAGTGATGTCTAGGCCTCTCGACGTGGGCTCCGCAGGCCATCCTCGGGTCATCTCGTCCCCCCGCGGACCCTCGAGAGCTTCTCCTCGATGAGGCTCGGAGTGATGCTGGAGTCTGGAGGTGTGACCCATGAAGTGGTCCACCCTTCCCCTCTTCATAGCAGAGAACCCACTCCTCCTCTAATTTAATCCTCTGAGCTTTAAGACTGAAGTCGTGGCTCTGCACGCACACACACACATGCACACACACACACACACACACACACACTGGTGGAATTAAGTGAATTCCAGACTACGTATACACATGTAGTTTGAAACTCTTTACAAATACATCTCCGGTTGGATGGATTTAGTTCTGGTTGAAATTACTCAAAACTATTTTCTCTCTCCGACAGTTTTGAGAATTAAAAACTCTCAAAACTATGTGTTCAGCCTCCACATCAATTACTCACTTGTGCACCATGATCAAAGCTGTCTCAAAATATTGCAAATGCTTTGGAACATTCATGCAAATGGTTTGTACAACAGTTTGCTTCTTCCTACATTATCAACTGCTTAAGTCGTGTTGATCAGAATGTATTATATCGGTTCTCTGTTGAACAGCATCACACACACACACATACACACATAACATCATTAGTGTATTGCATAAGTCATTACATGCAAAGTGGTTGAACCAGTTGTCGTAATCTGTTATTTTCTACACATTTCTTTCCCAGCGTTTTTGTGAATATGTCACAGTCTTGTCTCTTTTCCTCTGCACAGTGTGTATTTATGCCTTATCTGACTTAGTCTTGTGTTTTGCATTACTGTACCACCTCACTGACAGAGCATGTCATCGCAATGTCACAGCCTATCAACAAATTACATAAAATTACAGTACAAACAGTAAATGGAACTGTGAGTGTTGTGTACCACATACGGCGTCGGGTTACACTGACTGTTGACACTGACAAAAAAAGTGTGGCATTGTGCCTTTTCAATCATTCTGTCACCCTCCTGAGTGCAGCTTTAACGCGGTTGAGCATTGTTCGTTGACATAAATGTTGGTTTTTTGGTGATAAATTCAGGATTTGGTGCAAGTCCAAGGCTTTTGTAGGCGAGCCTTTTATGTATACAGTCAAGGAAAAAATTATTAGAACATCAAAAGTCATCAAAAACAATGGTTATGCGATCAAGTACTAACTCCTGTCGGTATCGTGTGACTAAAACAGACAGAAAAGAAAACATGGAATGCCTAAAAGCACTGTTTTTGTCAGTACAATGACATAGATATTGATGTAAGAACTGAAGTGATTTTGGTTGTTATCAAGAAAACATGGAAAATGTCTAGATATCAGTTCTGAAATTAAACTCTTAGGAGCTATTTTTGTCCAAACAAATGTACCTTTAGTTCTACCAGGCATGAAAATGAACAAGAAATTGAAGAAAACAAGGGGTGGTCTAATAATTTTTTCCATGACTGTATGCCCTTAAACAGTTGTAATACTAGATACTACATTTTGACAACGATATCTCTACTTTCTATGTCTTACATTTACAGGCTTATTACATTAGCATTTAAATAACAGTTAACATCAAGACTGAAATAAAGCTAAATAGATCATATGACAAACATTATTGTAGCTATCTGAACCCATAAAGACCCAAACAGCCACTGGGAAGCAAAAGCATCTACTTATGTCAGGGGTGTCTAAACTTTTTTTAAAGAGGGCCAGATCTGATAATGTGGAGATTGCCAGGGGCCAGTGGTCCCTTCGGACGTTTTTTAAACAGTAAAAATTACATATGAAAGCGCTGTTCTACAACAATTTTATTTTCATTGTCACAATATCATTTTTTTTTAAATGGCAATGTAACCAAAACTAAGCCACTCAGGTGTGAACAAGTTAAAAAAAAAAAAAAAAAAAAAAAACATTTCTGCCTTCCTTTCACACTGGAGTCAGATAACATAGAACAAACTGTGTGGAGTATCTTAAATGTCCAAGAAGTTGATACAAATCTTAACCCCACATTCATTTTAAACATGACTTATATGAGTAATCATTACTCATATATTACTCAGTAATGCAAAGTCTGTTAACATTTAAGATGTAAACATATGACTCTTACTCTTGTCTTTCACAAAATCATTCAGAAAGTAATATTTTGTGTCACATCTACAAGTACATAACACCAGCAGTTAGAGGCAACTAACCTGGCAACTTGGTAGCCTGCCTTGGTGGTGAATTCATTGAACTCAGGTTCACATGAAGAGTCACTGTTGTGAGTTTAAAGCAGCTTGAATTTGCTTCACTTTTTCGGAACGCTCACTCCCTGCTAGCTTGTCGTATGTGTTAGCATGTTTTGTCTGCTAGTGTCTCTTACATTGAATTCCTTAAACAAGGCAACAGTCTGTAGACAAATTAGGCAAACACAATCGCCTCGATTTTCAGGGAAAAAAAATTGTAATTCCCATCTCTCCTGGAAGCGGCGGCCCTCACTGTCAGCTTTCGTTTTTTTATTGACAGGCGCCGTGGTTTGAAAGTAGTGAAAAAGGTTCACGGCAAAGTCTCAGAGCCAGATAGAGTTAGAGTGGTGCTGCCACCATGAGGTGAAAGGAGAAACTGCATTTGGAACCTTTTATGATTCATGTACTCGGTTCAACAGTCCAAGCGGGCCATAAATAATATAATATAAAACCCAAGCTGTGGGCCGTATAAAATCTGACCGCGGGCCGTGATTGGCCCCCAAGCCGGACTTTGGACATGCCTGACTTATGTAAACCATTTAATACCTGTTGATCCACTAATTCTATCAATACATGGAAATAATTGGTATAAAATGCAGTTTGTCATCTTTTCATGGTCATCAGATATGACCCATTTGGACGTTCAGAGGCTCCGTCATCTTCTACAACATTGATTCACCAGTAAAACCCATGGAGTTTGATAAATGACAGTGGAAGGAGACATTTATTTTATGTTCAGTTATTGATATCTTTGCTGAAAAGTCACTTTTTCTTCAGTTTTCTCTGTTTTTGATATAGTAACCCTCAACTTTAATCTGAGCTTTTATGAACATCTAAATGATCGGTGAATTAAATATAGGAAAATACCAGATATTCACTGAAAAAAGTAAAATACAGAGGATAATATTATTACAAGTGGTGCCAGTCACAACAAACCCCGCCCCTCACATGTATTGCAGCTTATTTTGGCATCGATCCAGCTGATGTCATCGTGTCTATGTGTGTGATGATGTCAGCATATCAATTGCCTCTATATATGTGCCAAATTTGAAGTAAATTGAAACAAAATGGATGTTTTTATTGACATTTGAAATGACGCCCATTATGAGTAAATGGGAGAAAAAAGATTTTTAAAATTCAAAAAAATGTTTAACTTTGACCTACCTTTCCCAAAACATAACCATATTTTTTCTGGGTCACTGGCAATCTATAAACCCAATTAGGTATGAATTCAACCAATGGTTTTGCTGCTACAGACATGAAATTTTGCTCATTGGGGAAAAAAATGGGGAAAAAAAATATTTAAAAAATTCATATAAAACTTGAACTTTGACTTACTTTTCCTAAAATGTAATCAGATTTATTCTGGGTCACTCTGGAACCAAAAACAATACCCCTTGCCTCCCCTTTGGGGGCCGGGGTAATAAATGGAGATAAATCACTGAAGAAAGGTTAATTGGAGAAAAAATTCATTTGGGAACTGCAATTAAAATAACTCTGGGTCTTTATGGGTTAAGGTAGAATGCCTTAATAGGTTTTACATATATAGTACTTTATACCCCCCCCCCCCCCCCCCCCCCCAAGGGGCTATTGTTTTTGGTTCAGTTTGTTTGTTTGTTTGTTTTTAACACTCTAGAAGCAAAACTATTGGTTGAATTCATACCAAATTTGATTTATAGATTGTCAGTGATCTAGAATAGATTGGATTACATTTTGGAAAAAGTAGGTCAAAGTTTAAATTTTTTATACATTTTTGAAATCTTTTTTTCTTCCCCCATTTACTTATAATGGGTGAAATTTCAAACGTCTGTAGCAGCAAAACTATTGGTTGAATTCAAACCAAACTGACTTTATAGATTGCCAGTGACCCAGAATGGATCTCATTACATTTTGGGAATAGTAAGTCAAAATTCAAGTTTTTATGAATTTTTATAATCTTCCCGTTTATTTATAATGGGTGAATTATGTGCGAGGGGCGGGGTTTATTGTGCCTGGCACCACTTGTTGTAACTGACTTTGATTTGGCTATGATGTGAGGATCCCATTTATCAGCTTATAAAATGTCATTTCACCTGTAGCAGCTCCTGATATTTACCTGTTTTATATTCATATATTTTATCTGTTTTATAATCAAGGTTGTTTCATTGAACTTTTACTAAATGAAATATGATGTGATGAGGGACTGAAAGACTTTATGAAACGTTGTTTACTTTTCAGGCTCAAAAGGGGGCACAAATAACACACAAAAAAACTGCATTGGCCAAATTGTTATTTTAAGCATCAGCATATAATTTCCACCATAATTACTAATTGTGTAAATAAAACAAATTGGTGTATGGTTCAGTTAACTTTGCACAGAAACAACATTTAACTTTTATACATTTCAGAGCCTGTTTTTTCATCTTTACTTGAGGAAAGAAGTTGAATCAGGGCTTTTTTTTTTTACCCCTTTATCTACATTCTATATCTGTATTCTGTAAAGAATCTGTGTTTTGAGGAATGTATGCACTGTTTTGCAAATGTTAATTATGATTCAATAAAAAAAAAAAAACTGTAGTATACACTCATTTAAATTCTGAAACTCAGCTTCTCTCTACTCTTTTACCCCTATGTATCAGATATGAATGTGATACATTAGAGGTTAAGTTGTGAATGTACGTGATGTGTCATGAAATACAGAGTTCTCTCCTCAGCATCCTGTTCTTGTCAGTATTCATCCCCTGTCGATGACAGCGAGGTTGTGGATGTACAATTTGTTGCGAAGTTACCGCATGAGTGTGTGCGTGTGTGCTTATTTCCGTGAATGAATTAGCAGTCCTTTTGTGTCCGGGGGATAAATCGAGGCACTCACCTTTGTTTATGTGTGTCATTTCATGCATGAGACTGCGTGTTTATGTAGCGGACCAAGGCAATTTGCATCTGTGTCTTACCTCCATTCAAATCATTTATTCACCTCCCGGCCTACAGCATGGCTTCTGGCCTGCAGCTTTGTAGCAGCAGCTGGGTTGCACATCTCTTACTCTTTATCATGCATGGCACACTGCTGGACTACTACAGGCACAGAGCACTTCATCATCACAGCCTGCAGAGAGACATAGAGACAGACTAGAAGGTGGGCTCAAGGTTCAAGAAGACCCCTATTAGGATGGGGATTTCCCATAGGCTGGATCATCTGGGCTCAGCGGTTTTCACCCCAGTTTTAAATATGAGTTAGGGGGATGGAGGGGTAACACAGGATGTCCTTATGCTTGGAGATTATTGGCAAATGACTCGGTGATAAGATTATGGATCAATTTCATTTCAATTCACTCAAACCAGCAGGCGTTTCCTCTCTTTAAATTCCAGCCTGAGGGGATATCTGTGGCTAACAGCCCTGTGGAGTGGTTTCAGCGCAGAATTCTGTCAGAGGACATCTCCGCTGAGAAAAAATGTTGAGTTGAGACAGAGGAGAGCGGAGGAGGGAGACTGTTTCCTGGTGTCAGCTCTAACTGGGCTGGGAGTTTTGGAGCTTCTCTCAGGTACACTGATATCATCCCCGACTGCCTGCTGTGGAGAGAAACAGTTGCACCAAGGTGTCAGCTTTAAGTGGGTAGGGGAGTTTTGTCACCGATCAGCTATCAGCATTTCACTGCGACACAGTGACTCTTCTCTGAGCCCACTGGATGAGAATCTCAATTTTTATCTTGCCTCCTCCCTGCCTTATTCTATTTTTATTTATTTTTCTTTAAATATCCTCTCCTCTCATTTTCCCCCACTTTCCTCTCATTTCCTCTCCTCTCCCCTTATTTCCTCTCCTCTCGTTTCCTCTACTCCCCCCTTGTTTCCTTTCCCCTCGTTTCCTTCTCCCTCATTTCCTCTCCTCTCATTTCCTCTCCCCTCGTCTCCTCCCCCCTCGTTTCTTCCCCCCTTTTTTCCTCTCCCCTCGTTTCCTCTCCTCTCATTTCCTCCCCCCTCGTTTTCTCGCCTCTCGTTTCCTCTCCCCTCGTTTCCTTTCCTCTTTCCTCTCCTCTCGTTTCCTCTCTTCTCATTTCCTCTCCCGTTGTTTCCTCTCCCGTTGTTTCCTCTCCCGTTGTTTCCTCTCCCGTTGTTTCCTCTCTTCTCATTTCCTCTCCTCTCCCCTCGTTTCCTCCCCCCCCTCGTTTCCTCTCCTCTCGTTTCCTCCCCCCTCGTTTCCTCTCCTCTCGTTTCCTCTCCTCTCCCTTCGTTTCCTCCTCTCCTCTTCTCTCCTCTCCCCTCGTTTCCTCCTCTCCTCTCCCTTCGTTTCCTCCTCTCCTCTCCTCTCCTCTCCTCTCCTCTCCTCTCCTCTCCTCTCCTCTCCTCTCCTCTCCTCTCCTCTCCTCTCCTCTCCTCTCCTCTCCCTTTGTTTCCTTCTCTCCTCTCGTTTCCTCTCCTCTCGTTTCCTCTCCTCTCGTTTCCTCTCCTCTCCTCTCCTCTCCTCTCCTCTCCTCTCCTCTCCTATCCTCTCAGGAGAGTAAATAATCTCTCTCGGTATCATGGATAATGGCTCCTCTCTATAACAGAGCTGTCTTTTCAATTCATCAGGTCTGACCTTCAGGATGCATCTTGATGAGTGCCGAAGGTAATGACACGGCTCCACTACCCGATGCCTGCATAAGAACAAAAAAAAAGAAACCTCAAAGTGGTGAAAGACTATAATCAAATCAAGTTTGCATCTGATGATTGTTTGGTCTCATACGCAGACAGGTAAAGTATTGCCTTTCTGGTGTTTCTTTATCAGGAGATGCTACAGATGCCACAGTGCTACATACTCCTGGGTCTCTCATTTCATTTACAAAGTATAATTTTCAGTGCATCTGAGGCTTTTCATTGAGCATGCTTTCATGCCCAATATTCATGCATTTATCCGTGTTGTCAGAATGTATTTAAAGGGCTACAACATCCCCGCAAGCGAGACGACAGGCACAAGAAAGTGGTGGCCGAGTTGCAATGCGAGCTGATCTCCATAGAGACTTGACTATTGTCTGTCTGTACTGTACGTCTGTTCAGCCGCCTGCCAAACCGCCAGAGAGAGAGGACGAGATAGAAGCATGAGCATAGTCAGTGCTTCTTAAAGGACATTCTCTATCCGCTCCTGGTTCGTTCTGGGCTGCTGTTCAACCGTAGGCAGACTTGCTTCCTGCGTGTGTGGGTAGGAACAACTCTATATCATCTGTTGGTTTGAATAGACTGCTCTTTGTAGAGAGGCTTAGTGTATGTTTGTCACCGACACAGCCAGCACATGTTTGACAGTGATCAAATATTTGTGGTGTGTGTGGAACCTCCTACACAAAAAAGGGCAGCTCCACCAAATCGATACATATCAGTTTTAAGAGATGAAAATGATGATAAATGGGTGAAGGGATTGATGAACTATGGTCTGTCGTCTTGTGGCCACGTGTAATATTTTCTTCCCTGGGGCTGCGCTCACAGGTGCAACGATGAGTTTTCTATTTACCATTTCAAATTTCTTCAATCCTGATTAGTCAGATCCCTAATTACTGAGCCAGGATTATTTGGCTTCATAAGTAGTTAGGATTAACAAACAACCTGATTGTTATTCATTGCGATAGCACACATGTCCATGTCTGGCTCTGAAAAATACATTCTTCCCCTAGAATGATCACTGATGGCACCGACAGGAGTCTTCTATCTCAGAGCTAATGAAACCATCCTGACACATCACTCTCCCAACACTAACTTTTATCTCCTGTCCTCCTGCAGACTGCAGTAAAATGACCATTATTCTTCCTATGAACGTGCCTCTGTGTGTGTATATGTGTGTGTTTGTGTGTTTATGCCTATTGCCTATGTATGCGTGAACAGCCCTCTCTATTCATCAAGATGTCACCTGTAATGGCTGGTAAATTAACCATGTGTTTCGGGGGAGCAAAGCTGCTTTGATAAATCTCTCCGTGGCAGGAGGTGTGTGTGGTCCACTCCCATCCACCTCTATCGTGACCTTCCTTTTGCGGGGGTTCCTCCAATAGCCAGTGCTCCCTCATAGAATCTCCATGGAAAAGATCATGAACATGTCAATTGATGGTTGGTTTATCAACTGGCAGGCACATCAGGAGCTGAGGAGAAGCCAGAACTTCCGAGTAGTGTTGTGAAATTAATTAAAAATCTCACTGACTTTTGCAAATTAATACCACATTTGCTTTAATCAAAAGTATGCTGAAGGGTTCAGTCCATTTGTTCAGACAGGGATGGTCATTTTTTAAAAACTATTGTAGCCTGTAACCGGTGGCGATTTCTCATAGACTGCAAGGGAAGCCCGGCTTCCCCTAAAATTACGAAAATTAAATGGTAAAATATGTACAGTTGTGTTGGTATTTTATTGACTACAAATGTGTTAGAACACGTTCATCTCACAGACGAGTTCATTCAGAGTCAGCTTTATCACAAACCAACGGACTCGATGTCGTTCACTTCTCATACATTCCCGTTGCGCTGTTTTCTCATACGATCTCTGCTCAGTGCATTTGTCCGGCTTCAATGGGACTGAGTGAAACAGTTTTTTTCATTGCCTCAAAACTGGACGGTAATTGGATAAATGCCACGATGTTGTCCCGCCCCCAGACGCCGGGCGTCTCAGGGGGTGAATGGAGCTGTGGGCGGAGCTCCGCCGGGCTGGACGCCAGAATCCCACATGCTGATTGGATGATCAGTCGAAAGGCTGAATCCTGTTTGATTGATGGCTATTTTGAGATCTCCTCCTTCACTGACACAGTTCAGTTTAAAACCGCCGTGCATTCTGCTGTGAAATGGAGAGAGAAACCACTACGAAATCACTCGTTCATTTCTTACACTGTAAATAAAACACACTCATTGGACTTCCTTGTTTCAATTTAACATAATTTCAGCGTTTTCTTGTTTCAGTTACGTAATTTAATCATTTCTTGTTCGAGTTTAATATCATTTTGTAGATAGTTAAATCAATCATACTGTCGGCTAGGTCGGCGTGAAAGGAGCATCTCTTGTTTAAAAAGGCTGAAGTCCTACACCCACAACACAATGGGCCAAGGCCGTCTGAGCAGCCTAGACATTGAGAGGACACTGGTCAAGTCCCTGGAAAAGGAAAAGACGCCTACTTAGTACGATAATGTCACTGACCATTTTCTTAAAAATGAACGGAGGGCCGAATTTATGTTTAAATAACTTGACTTTTTTTTTTTTTTTGATGTAAGCCGACAATGAGCATCCCCTCTCTGAAGAACAAGTAGCCGCCACTGCCTGTAACACAATTTATTTAATATTTCTGTTTAATGAACACCCTTTCCCACAAATATAAACATCACCACATATTAAATTAAAGACAGTTAAATCACTGAAGCCTGATGAGGACTTCAAAGGTTCAGTATATAACTGTGTACGTGCTTGTGTACTTGTATGAACTTTGTGTTGAGTGTTTGTTGGCATTAGTTTACTACATTTCACACTAAAGAATGTCTCCTCTGCCAACATCCATAATAAGATCCTGTATGCTGATCTCTACGTCAAAGACTGAAGTTCTTCAAATGTCCCCCTCTACAGCAGTGTGATATGCTAGATACTGTTGGTTTAGAAATGGACTTACCTGATGTTGACAAATGAGTGACTCCAAACACAACACGAACATAAATATGTAGAAATCTTAAATAGGTTACATAGTGAATCTCTGTCAAATATGCATGGGCTTGTATGCTTATGTGAAGTTTGTGTTGGAGCATGTCCCCTGCAGGGCATTTGTTGACGTTAGCTAATTCTATTTTAACGCCATCAGTCTCTGTGTTGCACACTGTTGCAATCTGACGGAAACTCTATTTAAAAGTCAGTATGTTACAGCTCTTATTAATGTAGAAAATGAAACTGGCTGAAAATGTAATTTAGTAATGCAGTTAACAAATGTCAACAAGTGTCCAGACATGTTGTCCCTGAGCACAAAACATACAAGCACACATCGTGCAAAAAAAAAAAAAAAAAAAAAAAAAAAAAAAGGTTCACTGAGGGGTCATTTCCTCTTTTCAGACTCACATGACCTCTTCACTGGCTTGCTGTTTCATAAGATTAACAGCACATTCTGCCCCATTCATTCCAAAGGAAGAAATGAACATGATTTATAGATTTCAACTGATTTATATTCTGCTAAATCCTATTTTATTAGTCTTTTGTACATTTATTTGTGTATTTGGACACTAATTGTTCGAAAGTTTGAATTTGAACCCCCCAGCTGCTGCAAAGCTATCTTCATATTCATTTTGGCAAAAATTAGTGATGGTCGGATCGATCCAAATACTGATAGTATCGATACCAAGTCTGTATCCGTATCAGATTGACACTAGTGCAGTGAGATCAATACTTTAGTTTCAGTTTTTCTCTTGTACGCATTGCTGTAATTTTGTCAAAGAGGCAACAGCCAGGACTCGCCGCTTCTGTCTTAGTGCGAAGCAGGCACACTTTGTTTCTCCTCTCCCTTCTTGTGTTTCAATGTTGTGTCGTCATGTGACTCAGCAGCGCAAAGCAAACAAGCAAGCAGCTGGCTCAGGTGCATCCACCCACCCACCAGCACACACTCAACGCATGCACAGACTGAGACACAGAGCAGAAGGATGGCATAGAAGAGCAGCAACATGTGGTTATATTTTCAGGCTGAAAATGAGACAACAGCAAGCTGAATAATTTGTAAAAAGGCTATAAGGTACAAATAATTTTGATTCAATTTTTGTATTGCAGTTTCTGAACACTACCTGAAAAAAATTATTTGTTTTAATTTGTTTTCCGGTGATCATTTTGTGCACTTTGCTAATTTAAAAAAAAAAAAAAAATTCCAGACGTGACAATGTATGGGGAAAAATTATTTTGTTACTGTTCTACTGTTAAAAAAAAAACTTATTTTGATGATAAAGTATTTTCTATTTACTTATAAACTTTGCCCTAATTCTGTCCTGGGTTTTAACAATTTAATAATATAAAAGGAAATATCACAAAACACTTAAAGGTCATGAAAATTAATTGAGATTCAGCAATTCTTTGATGCATCCTCCTTAAAGCTATACCGTATGATGTGGCATTTTTACACTTTTCTTTTGTCATCTTAAAATGCTCCTAATAAGTGTGTGTCAAACTGAAATGTAAAAGAAATCCACCAGGTATTGAAACTCAAAAATGTTTAATTCTCATATATTTCTAATAAAAGTCTGACCAATCATTTTTGTCGGTCCGAATGAAATAATTGGCCGAACCTGACTGAGCCTCCTGTCAATCATCCATTACAGCCGTCCAGCATCCGATCCATTATCGCCATCTCACATCTGATATGTGTCCCTCTGAATCTGACGCTTCACTGGCGCTGCTTCTCCTGTCACTGACCACAGTCTACTGTCTAGGATGTGTTTGGATAGAACTGACATGCACATGTGGAAGGGATTAAACGGATTTATGAACAGAAATGACAACTGAGGGGAACAAACGGGAGTCTGATTAGTGAAAGATGGAGATAAAAGTCTGGAAGTCAGCTGTGCTGGACTAAACAGGTCTGCATAAAGGTCAGCTTTTATGACGGAGGGACTCATACAGGTGCAATTACATGGTGTCACACAATGTAAGATGATGTAGGATGACTATGGACTATGAAACTTCAAACGTCCACAGAAAATTCACGGAGTGAATTCACAGTGCGCGCGCCCATCCCCTGGGCACTGCTGTGAAGACACTGACCCAGTACTGCACAGACCAGGTCTACTGATGGAACAGGAGCCGTGGGCCTGTGGCAGGTGGATGATGCATCTGATTACTGAGGGAGGGGTCCGCGGACACGCCAAAACGGACCGGACCTCCACCTCAGCTTCCTCCTCCATTTCCATCTTGCATCAGGTGAGAGGAGGAGAGAGGAGGAGGAGCCTCAATGCTCAGGCAGAAGGAAGGGGGCGTGGCTTTGGAGGGAGGCGGGTTGTTCACGTTCAAACTTTTACTAAGTGCTGTGAGAAATGCCACATCGGTAGGTATAGCTTTAATTACTGAAACGTATCGATATCGGCTATACTGGCCCTGTATTTACTTGGTATCAGATCGATACCAAAATATGCAGTATTGCACACCACTAGCAAAAATCAAGTGGATTTCTACAACCTGTTTTAATTCCTGCTTCATTTGTTACATCTATAACTTGTTACATCATGACATTCGCACAAATAAGGTCAAGACTTCTGACGAATATTTCTCCAAGTACGACATAATTGTTTATCAGCAGCAGCGGTTGTAGTACAAACTGAAAATATGTCTGAACTTTGAGCCGATTACTTAACATGTTCAGTTATTGGTTGTATTAACGAACACAAGTGGTTGAACGGGACAGAGCAGCACAGCCAACAACCTGGAGGGGGTGGGACATAAAGTGGCTCATTTGCATTTAAAGGGCCAGCGCTCAAAATGACCTTTCTGGTGTCATTACTCAGAAATAAGGTTGAAGATGGACCTGTGGAGTTGAATTAATGAAGAATTCAGACCCTAGCATAGCATTTACAGTTCATGTAGATCACAGGGAAATGTTTTAAAATGCATAATTCTATTTAAAAAAGCAAAATATGACTCCTTTAAATTCACCTAATTAAAAACTGGACACATTTTTCACATGAAACCTATCTTCTCAATATTCTGACATCGCAATGACATTTCTTTGACACATGAATGAGGAGGAAATTGGCACAAATCATACATATCTTTTAACCTGTTGAAAGATATGTGATATTAGTGCATTATCATTAATATTATTAATCTACTTTTATCCATCAACACATCCTTTTAGGACACAAGAGGTGAACCATTTGGTATCATTAGTGAAGCATATGCTGCACCACCTTTGTATATGGAGGATCTTTGATTCAGCGAATGAGTGAATGTGACCTTAATGGCAATGAGATCATTGTGATTTAACTTAGTCAATAAATAGCTGGTGAAAGAGTCTATTTTTTCCTGTAAATTAACTCTGGCATTGTTACAATGCTCATATTAACCTCTTAATTTCTACTCTTAAACCAGTCAGTTATAAAATAAGCGTTACCAGGGAAACCACACCACTTCACTCACCCACAAACGTGCAAGATGCAGTAGTGAATTAATGTGAAGATAAAATAAAATGTGTTTATAATGCATGAAAAAACAGGGCATTTTTAAGCCTCTATTAGATCCGTAGCCATCCAAAATAATTTGATGCTTCTCTGTCACCTTCAACTTCTGCAATAAGTCATTTCTAGGGAGAAATATCTTCTCATGTCTCATGCTGACCAAATTAATTTTATGTATTGATGTCAGAGAAAGCTGACCAGCTCGCTCTGACTCATACACTGCCTGAAGTTCAGTTTAGTCGACTGCAGAGAGATGACAGAGAAACTCCCAGTGGCAGAAAGTAACTAAGTAGGTTACATTTAATTTAGTAGTGGACTTCACTTCGGTTCGGATTTGCCAGGAGTTTTAACATTTAGGGTTTTTTTTTATATTTATCTTTCAATGTTTTCTGAGTGAATATTGTTTGAATCTAGTTCATCATCTGATCTAAACGGAGGTGCTTAATGTATTTTAGATAATTGAACTTCTGCGTGTAAAGCCTCTACCTACTCTTCAGTTTCGATAGCCCCTTTTACACTGTATGTTACGGGATTATTTTGCCTTTATTCCAGAACAACGTCTGTGTAAATGAAATTGTGGGATCATGTAGTCCCACTTCTGTCATGGTCCTGTAATGCCTCTGGAGGTAGTAACAGAGCTGTGATAAAGGTGGAATCATGATTCTAGAACGCTATGTAAAAGGAACACCTGTCGTTCTGTAACCAAAGGGTGACGTTTTGATGACGTATTGCGTGTGTGACCCCCGCACCAGGGGGATTTTAACCCTTTCATGCATGAATTATGAGAACCTTAATCAAGATTTTTTTTCCTGAGTGTTTTTATTCCTCTTTAAGCATGAAAAAAAACAATGTGATTGAATTTTTTTTCAAATCAACCTGTTTTTCATGGAGTTACAAAAATGTCCACTCAGCTACACCATGAATTTTATTCTTGAAGCAAAGAAACATGTATTTAAAACCCAATATCATAAAGTGATATGAAAACAGTGAAATGAAACCATGTTTAATGCAGCTAATCTGATGTTTTCTCACAGTTTAACATATTCTAATACTGGTTATTACTCACTTCATGGAGATAATATGCAAAAAAAATAATATTAACAAAAGATTTCCACTCAAGAACCAATCAAGAACAGCAAAGTTACAATAATGGTATGAATGTCAGTGTATGAGATGATGCATAAGTGTCCACTGTGTTGGTTGATATGGAACTAAAACAACAAAACCCATGAATATACAAGAGTAAAGCTGTAGAGTAACTGTCCACTGTAGTGACCACCATGCATGACAGGGTTAAATGAGCATGGGCCGTGTGTAACAGGGTCAATAATTTCGCAGCAATGTGGGTATGTAGAGGAAATTGTGTATTGTTATAATTACACAAAATCTGTTCATTTTATTTTCATTTCTTTTGGTTAATACCTGACATTATGGGCCTCTGAGTCAGTATGTGGAACTTTTAATTTGAGTCTGTTCCCCAACGAGCAATTTACAGTGTGACACTGCGCGCTATAACCAGAGTTTTTGCGCCTTTACCTCTTCCCTTTTGTTCCAGATTTCTGTGGGAGAGGAGCTTGTTTGATGGGGGTCGCTGACTGGAGGTTTTTGTTTTATGTCACTTCTGTCAGGAGCCGAAATACAATAAACAGAGACTGCCTCCAAAGTTATATGTGCAGGTCTCGTCCTTAAAAAACACAACGCAGAGTCCGACACCACCAGTTACACATCTACAGTAAACAAACATATCAGCGTGACCAGAAAGATGTTGAACTGGGGAGACACCGAGATCCGTGAGCTGTTGTCACTTCAGGCGGAGAACTCTATCCATGCTAACATTTGTGGAATGGTGGAAGAAAGATGGGCCGACTCTGGAGAGGTTAGCAACACCGCTATGCTTAGGGTATATCCGACAGGAAAGTGATATGTCACACTATACGCTGCCCTGGGTCACCACCCCTTTGATTCCAGAACGCAGGTCCGCTGTGTCCAAGTCTGTCTCACCTCTGTTACTCCTTCGGCTTGGCTGTAGAAATCGGTCAGTGTTGGAAGAAAGGTGGGATCACCATCTCACCTTTTTCTGGGATCTTTGTGTAAAAGTGGCTTATGATTTGGTTCTTTTACATGAGCTGATATGTTAATTTAAACTGTCATATCATGTTTGTACATGTGTTGGTTATTTAACAAACATTGTCAATGATTTGTATAATTCCCAGTAAGGAAGTCACATACACTGTTTTGTTGGGCTGCCTACAGCTTTGATTGCAGGACATATTCACTGTGGCATTATTTATCACACAATATACCTCACAATATCTATTTCCATCCACAGTTCCATTTATTTTTCACCATCTTGTATTGATGACAGGTGATTCAGACCGCTGTGTAATGTCTCCTCCAGCACATCCTAAAGATTCCCAGCGGGGTTCAGGTCTGGACTCTGCGGTGGCCAATCCATATGTGAGAATCATGTCTCATGCTCCCTGAAGCACTCTCTCACAACTTGATCTTGATTAATCCTGAGAATTGTCATCACAGAATATGTCTGTATTATCAGAAAACACTGATGTTCAGACCTGGTTATCCAGTATATTCAGATTCAGCTGAACTCATTTTATGGATAAATAATTTTGGTGAACCTAGACCTGAACAGAACCAAACCCAGTCAATCTGGATTCATCAAGACCACATGACCTTCTTCCATTTAAACAAAGTCCAGTCTTTATATTGTCTATCAAACTGATTATTGTTTAAGAAATGAGAAGCTATCACTGCATCAGTTAGTGTTAAAGAACAGTCGGCAGTGATGTCACAGCTGGGGGCGGGGAAAC
Source organism: Sphaeramia orbicularis (assembly GCF_902148855.1). Lineage (NCBI taxonomy): Eukaryota > Metazoa > Chordata > Actinopteri > Kurtiformes > Apogonidae > Sphaeramia > Sphaeramia orbicularis. The sequence goes on along the minus strand of NC_043966.1, from coordinate 37,715,398 downwards.
CTGAGGGGGAAAACAATCCTTCCCCCATTCCACTCTACGGTAAAAACACGGAATTTAAACTTGTTTTGCTAATGGTAACAAGACTTTTTTCTTCTTAAAAGTGAGTCAAAATGATAAATTAAACATAAAATAAACGTCAGAACAGTTGGTAACTGACTCAAAAGTTGGAAATAAATTGATCAGTTGTCTAATTGTAGTCGGTCCAATATGACATGAGGTTCTTTTAGCTTTGCACAGAAACAGGCAATAGAAATGTCATTCAGAGGGCTAGATTTAATTTTATGCTTGTAGTACATTTCAGAGCCAGCACTTTTTCTTTTTTTTTTTTTCATATACAGTACTTCTACTTTTACCAGATTTTTGTACACAAGTATCTGTACTTCTAATTAGGTGCTGAATGTGTACTTTTGCACGTGTTATGAGAAAATCTACACAAATTACAAATGTCCAAAGTTCACTAGCGTTTAAACAATTAATCTAACATTCCTGATACCCCTGAAATAGTCTACATTCAACTGATCTGAAATGAAGTGCTGACTGCAGACATACACACGTTTTGTTGTTGGGACTCATAATCTGTGAAAGTCGTCCTCTCTTTTGATAGCTTGAAGCCATTTTGTCCTCCTTTGTGATTGCATTTTATTATTTGGCAGAGACCGGTTTGTTTTCCCCCTCGGCTCTAACCGGTTGTGACGTTTGTGGGCGTTCCCGTTGTTGCCGACTCTGTCTATGTTAGGATCTTGTGTGTTTGCTTAGTTAAATCCAGTTTTGACAATTTTCAGTTTGCTTTATCTCACACTCTTTATTTTAAATGCGTTCTCTGTCATGTTTTTATAAAAATCAAATGTATTGTAAAAACTCCTTTAAGGATTTTATGAATATATGAGTGAATTTGCAACACTGTTAGGGAGCATTGAGGGCAGCACACACTGGTTCCTGTCGAGGATTGTTAAATATTAACAACAGACAGCGTCTACTTACTGTGTTTCAGTGTTAAATACTTACTTTCACACCACAGACTCTTTGAAAGTATGGAGATTAATTGTGGCAGTGTTAATTTGAGTATGCTGAGGCCTTTTTAACTATTAAAAAGGACAACACATGACAAAAACACAGTGGCTTCAGTTCTCTTTTGGTTTTACAGGCTGCGACGTTTCTGTCTTATATGAGCTCATACATCTACATAAAAAGCCTGTGTTTTTTAAGAGTTTAGACTCTGATGGACTCCCATAGTGCTACATTCTGTATCAGACTTCTAATGTAATGGCTGAGTGGTGGCTGCTTGGTGCATATTTGACATCTGTACTGACCTTCCAGTTTCTTCCAAAACACATCCAAATGAACTCAGACTTATCATGTTTCTGCTCATTCATCATATCAATATAGATAGTAAACCACAGGGACACCTAAAGTTAGACTGCATCAAGTTACAAAGGCTATAATGTTGTGTTTTTCAACCTTGGGGTCAGGTCCCCATGTGGGGTAGCCTGAAATTTCTAGTAACTGATTAAAAAAAACAAAACAAAACAAAAAAAACCCCAAAAAAACAATATAAACGTACTAATAAAAAATATATGTTGAGTTGAAAGAAACAATCACAACACATTAGTCAGCTTGTGACTGAAGGGTTGCCAGTTCAATTCCCTGGACTGGTGGAGTGTTGTTGGCTGATGTGCCCTTGAGCAAGGCACTTAACCCCCCCTATTTGCTACCTGGGCACCTGACATGGCGAACCCACTGCTCCTAGCATGCAGTGTGTGTGATGCATGATCTAGTGATGGGTTAAAGGGAGAAGACAAATTTTGGTGTGTGGTGCATGTTTACGTGTGTGACAAACTACTACTGACAAAATAAAGATTCTATTCTATTCTATTCTATTCTATAAGCCATGACAAACTTTGAAGCTGCTGATGGTGTTATGGTAACTTTGAAGCACTGTGCTACTGTTTATCTTTCAAATGTTCATTGTGGCTGGTTTCAGATGCTGCAGCTCTTTCATAATTCATAGTTTGAGTTATTGTTTTTTCAGTATTAATTGTCAGCCTTGTAAATATATGCTGGACTGACTGTACATATCCTGACCAAGGAAAATAAAATTCTCACTTTGTGCAGTAATCTATACCTGGCTTTTCTGCCTCCTTCCACAATAATATACATTATATAGACTAAATGTTGTCTAAAATTAATGTTTATTTGCAACATAGTATAGCAAACTATTACATGATCAAAAACAAATCAATTTGATCCAAAAAAAAAAAAAAAAAAAAAAAAGGCTCTGTTTTGAATGTCTGGGGTCACCAGAAATTTATGATGTTAAAATGGGGTCATGAGCCAAAAAAGGTTGGGAAGCACTGCTTTAGTGTAACAGGAGTTGGACCCAGGGGTGGCAAAAGTGCACAAATTACATACACCACTAAAACGACACACAGTTATGTATGAAAAGACTCTGGTTGAAGCAAAATAACTGATTCAAACTAGAAGGTGAGCTGCTTCTGTGAAAGCTAATGAACAATTATGTCTTTGTATTGTGTTCATTTTGTGTAATTTTTTTTTTTTTTTTTAGGTCTTTTCATCATTTTCACAGTTACTAAATTAGCTCAGATACAATTGGGAGTAGATCATAACCTTTGCCTCTAATAATAAGTGGGGTGAGGTCTACGGGGAATACAGGCTGGGTAATAAAATAATACAGATGAACTTCAGATGTCACTGAATTGATGCTTAGCTGCTGCTTAAGCAGTTTTAGTTTTCTTTATTTCTAAGAAAATACTTCACTTCTCTAAACTGATATTGAATGATCTCAGTCACTGCAGATGTGTGTCAGTATTTTAGCCAAGTTGCCATGTGTAGAAACTAGGGATGCACCGATACCGATATGAGTATCGGGCATCGGCTCCGATACTCAGTGTGTGTATTCATATTCGTACTCGTAAAAGATATCCAATACAAATGCACCGATACCACTTACGACCATGTGACATTCACAGTTCAGTGCAGCAGGTACACAGCGGTAGAATAATGTGTGGGGAATGTGAAGAGTGTGGAGATTTTTCAAAATAAATGACGGTGATAAAAGTAACGCTGACTGCAAGTAACGTTAAAGACACAGACAGATATGGTCGCAGCGTTCTGTCCGTCCTCTGCGTACATTCCATCCGTTTTCCAGGTGCTGGCGGATGCGTACCCAGAATGAGAATACCAGCGGGGGTCAGGAGCAGTGCGTTCCGCCACCAGCAGAAGTGAAAACGAAACTTATCGCTCATTTCTCTTTTCTCTACCTGCTGAAGCTTTTTTAAACCTTACCAGTGAAAACACTGCAATATTAGTACCACATTAGTGTTACCGCTGTCGTCTCCATGTTTGTTATTACTGACTTTCTTCTTCTTCTCAAAAAACTTTACTCTTCTTCGTGGTATTTGTCCAGTATGGTTAATTCAGAGCGGCGCCCCCTGGTGGATTAATTGACAAACGCTCATTCCAACACATTAAATGTCAGTAGCAGCACTTTGTTCCAGTCAGACTAATGACAACGACAATAAAGCACATTTACAAAAGGAACTAAGAACTGGAATGGGATTATTTAGTACTCGTATCGGTACTCGGTATCAGCAAGTACTCAAATGTAAGTACTCGTACTCTTACTCGGTCTGTAAAAAAGTGGTATCAGTGCATCCCTAGTCGAAACATAAAGGAAGTTAAATCTTACACAGTTAAAACCCCTCTAGGCAGTGAATGTTTTCCATCCAACAAGATGCAAAAGAGCTTTTAATTGAAAAAGGTTAAAGAAGGGTTGAGATTGTATTAAAAGACCAAGCAGTACTTTTAATATCGCTAATGAGAATGGATCAAAATGGGCTAAATACAATTTCATATTAAGTCCTGGTACTTTCTACACCTGAGAAAAGTAAAGGTCCAAGCCACTATTTGAGCAAATATGGTGCATCATTTCCATCATTTTCATCTTGTGATTTCCTTGTGATTACAGCTTTTATGTTATTTTCATCAGTTACATCTTTTCAGGGTTTTCAATATCCTGACTTTTGCATATTTTGCATCTTGTTATATCCTCTGCTTTCAATATTTTCATTTTTCTTTGTTCTTTTCATTAATAATTTATTCTGTTTTTAACATTCTTATTATATTTTCATGTTGCATCTTTTACTCTTTCTTCTTACATTTGTTGTATATTATATACATCCACTGATACACAGAGGGCTCATCTTTATAACGTGTTATTGCTTCATCTGTTTAGGCTGAACTCAGTTTAAATGTGAGTAATGCTTGAAAATGTAAGGAGTAGAAAGTTTAGATATTTTTGTTAATTTAATTCTCAATACTCAAGTGAAATGCTTTAGCTTGACCAAAGGTGATGTCCGAACCATTTCTTAAAATATACAGTACTGTGCAATAGTCCGAGGTGGAGTGAAATTGTAATGACTACACATGTGTATTTCTAGGTGTTTTAGGTCAATCACACCCCACATCCCCAGATTTATAAACAACTTCTTCCCCTGGGCTGTGCAGACTAACACACACCATACCTCACTGTAATATGCAATAACTACTCTTGTAACATGTACCTCATACCTTGCACATGTATGTTTACATTGATATATTTGCATATTTTTCTTTTTTTAATACTACTTTTATATTTTATATTTTCTTACCTTGTCATCTCTATTACACCTTGTTATCTCTGTTACACACCATTTATATCGATCTATCTTTCTTCTTTTAAAATATGTCTGTATCTTTTTGTGTTGGATATAGTCCACGGGTGTCAAACATACGGTTCGTGGGCCAAAACCGGCCCGCCAAAGGGTCCAAACCGGCCGGTGAAATACAAGAATTACACTGAAGATATTAACAATTATTTCGGTTCAGGTTTCACTTTCAGACCAATGCGATCTCAAGTGGGTCAGATCCGTAAAATTCTACCATAATAACCTATAAATAATGACAAATTCAATTTTTCTCTTTGTTTTAGTGTAAAAAAAAAAAGTCACATGACATGAAAATGTTTCCATTTACAAACTATCCATTCACAAAAAGAATGTGAATAACCTGAACAAATTTGAAAAACCTGAAATGTCTTAAGAGAAGTAAGGGTAATTTTAACAATATTCTGCCTGTTACTAAATGTTTTGTGTATTTGTCCACTGACATCTATAAGTTGTAATTTACAAGTACAAAATAGATGAGGATAATATTTTTTTTTAAATTCCACTTATTTTTCTTAATAAATTTCTGTTTCTTTGTGACTATTCAAAATTTTTTAAAGAATAGCCTGAAAATGTAAATATTTCCATAGTGTAATTATCCATACTGTAAAATATACTTACTTTTTTCACTCTAAAGCATAGAGAACAATTTGGAGTTGACAATATTTATTAGTGCTGTCAAACAATTAAAATCTTTAATCAGATTGATCACAGGGTTGCTGTGGAATAATTTCCATTTATCATGATTAAATATAATTTATTTTTAAACTATATTAATCGTGTTTCATTTTGCATGAGCAAACAGACTCAAGAAAGAAGGGACTATATATACACTTAACATGTTTATTAAACACCTTCAACAGTTTCAACAAATCAACTTGAAACAACTGTTCCATCTTGTTTTTTTGTCCTCATATTTCCATCCAGAGGGACAATGTACTCTTTAGTGTCTTCCATCTTTATGGGTTGGTTCTGCTGCCTGTCACCACCAAATCAACTGCCCATCTGTGCAGGTGCAACGGTAACTCTACTTGGACAAACTTCCCGAAATGTGTTGCCAGAGACATTCAGAAGATGGGTTAATTGTGTTAAAATTTTTAATCAGATTAATCATGATAATGGATGAATCCATATTAACCCGTTAATTTTGACAGCCCTAATATTGATATATTATTATGCTATAGTTTTACTGGTCTAGCCCACTTCATCAGATTGGATTGAATGTGGCCCCTGAACTAAAATGAATTTGATATCCTTCATATAGGCGCAAAGTGCTCTGTTGCTGGCAGAGACCACCTGTAATTTCATTGCACAACCTGTGAAATGACAATAAAACCTGTTCTATTCTATTCTATTCTATTCTATTCTATTCTATTCTATTCTATTCTATTCTATTCTACATATTATGAAAGGATCTGGATATATGGGAAGTATGTACACCATTAATGACAATAAAACCTATTCTATTCTATTCTATTCTATTCTATTCTATTCTATTCTATTCTATTCTATTCTATTCTATGCATTTCTAGGTGTTATGAACCGATATGGGTATATGGGAAGTATGTACACCATTAATGACAATAAAACCTATTCTATTGTATTCTATTCTATTCTATTCTATTCTATTCTATTCTATTCTATTCTATTCTATGCATTTCTAAGTGTTATGAAACGATATGGGTATATGGGAAGTATGTACACCATTAATGACAATAAAATCTATTCTATTCTATTCTGTGCATTTCTATTCTATGCATTTCTAAGTGTTATGAAACGATCTGGACATATGGGAAGTATGTACACTATTAGAAACAAATGTTGCAGTGTCTATAAACCAAAGTGGTTGTATATAGTGTGGCCTCCCTTGGCACCCAGTAAAAACAACAAACCTGGAGGTGGTCTTAAGATGTTTGCAAGGTACTGTACATATGTGTTTAATACGGAATAGAAAAGCCTCTGACATGAAGTGGAGATTCAGCTTCATTACATGCAACACACAATTACACTGTAAAAACCACTATTCAAATGCAGCGATGACACGGAGCAGGAGGAAAAGATCATGGGCTGTAATGATTTTTGGCACTGCTTCAAAAAAAAAAGAAAAAAAGAAAAGAAACACTGGCGGGGATTAAAGTGAAAGGAAAATAAAACAAGGGGGCCTGTAACAGAGAGGAGGAACATAACAAAAGGAGCAGCATCCCGGGGTGCAGATTGATTCCTATCAGCTGGTACATAGACAGTGACCTGCGGGGGGAGCTTATCTTGGCTCATGCTCTATCTCCCCTACATTCTGATTCCACCGCTGTAGGGTGTGGACCGGGCTGGGAGGAGGTGAAGAAGAGGGGGAAGAGGAGTAGTCAGCCGGGTGAACGGATGGACGGATAGACGAATGGATGCTTCTGCGAATAAATGGAGGGAGAAAGAGGGTGATGGATGAAAGAAATAGAGTAAAGGGCCAAGGAAAGGAAAAAAAAAAGGGAAGGTGAAGGAGGCTCAGGTAGTGGGAGATAGAGAGATGGAGTGATTGTGGCTTAAGACAGTCTGATAGATAGGGGACAGAATGGGGGAACATCAGGGGGAAAAAGACAGAAGAAGAGCCTCTGCAGAGTAATCAGGGCATGATCAGCAGATGGGAGGGCAGGGAGAGAGGAACGAGGAGGACAGTTGGAGAGATGGAGGAGATAAAGCAGGAACTGGGGAGAGGGAGAGATGCAGAACACAAGCATGGAGACCAGCCAGCTAAAAAAAAAGGAAGATGAAAATGGCAGAGCACACATGGGGAGATATAAAGGGAGAAAAAGAGCGCCTGCTGACAGAGGGAATAATGATGAAGTGTTTGCTTAAATTGGCAAACGTGTTCGCTGCAGTTCGGCAGAATGAACAGTTGCGTATACGTACATGACTGGTCAGATGGACAGAAAATGGAAGGATGAGGCTGGACCTGATGCTGAGAAGCAACAAGCCTAAAAAAGCAACATATTGGTGCTTACAGCAGAATTGAACAGAGGATATTTTTCAAAGATATTCCAGACACATTCTCAGATCAGAAAAAAAAAAGTTTGGACGCTATGATAGATTCAAATCAAAACAGCGATTAGTTTTTAAAAAATAAACAAATATTTCTTTGTTGATTCTTGACATTCATTCCAATAAAAGTTGGCAAAGTGAAGCATTTATCCCTTAATAATGTTGCCGTTTGAAAGATATTCAGGGACTGAAGACACCAAGTGATGACGTTTTATCTCATTCATCCTTGTCTTGATTATACAGGGTTCCAAAAGGTTTCTACAAGTTACATTTAAGACTTTTGAAGACCTTGTAAGACTATTTAGAATAGAATTTAATGCTCATTTCACTGCCTATTTCATGGCCATACTGGCAACAACTTATGACTCCTAGAATTTAGGAAAATGTACTTATTTACTCCAATGCCTCCATTCCCCCTGTTCCGAGTCCTTTCTCACCAGGGGCTGCAAAGTTAGTGATAATTGGTTCCTACTTTTAGCATAAATTGTCGGGTTGGAACCGGTGGAACTGTGAGTAGACTAATGTTATTGTCTTTGCAGCTTGGACATTTCCCACATTTAAACACAGTATAGCCAACAAGTTTATGGCAACATAATTTAAGACCTACCATATCAAATTTAATACCTTTTAAAGACTTTTTAAAGGTATTAAATGCAGATTTGTAAATTCAACACTTTTTTTAAGACCCTGCAGGAACCCTGTTATAGCATCCTTTGTTTTAAAGGTGCCCTGCCACACGTATTTCATAACTTCTGTGGTAATGTCTGTTCTCCCATGGACTCTGTCACATTTTTTGTGGAAAAAATGCCTTAGTTACCAAGTTTCAAGCCATTCTAACATGGTATAGAAAGCCTGCAGGAAGACTCTGCTCGATTTGCACCAGTTCTCATGAACAGTTCTCTATTCAACATGCTAATCTGCTTGACTCTGATTGGCTAACCGCTAGCCAATGAGGGCCTGGATTTTCAGCCCTGTGCAACAAGTAGAGGAACTGGTGGACTGAAAGTGAAACTTAACATGCTTGAACGTATGACTCCCGGCTTCTATACCTCTCTTGTACGGCAGACCTCACATGGAATTTTCACAACTTCCCAGCCAGCATGTCCATGTGGGCCCCAGAAGGGTTCCATTTGGGCTGCATATAAGGGTCCCATGTGGGTTTGTCTGCAGTTTCCATGGTGACTCCACATGTGTTTGCCCATATCAGAATCAGAGATCTGAATATCACATATTATTTATTCTTCACACTATTTATCCCATGAGATTTATCTTTCATGTCATTTGCACAACTTAAATTCTATGTTTTACAACTATCTTATTATGCAATACTTTTTATTTTTTAATGTAAATAACTGTGCCTTTTACTGATATTTGTGGTTGTTTTACTGATATTTGTTGTCTGTCTGTAAATTCTTGCACTGAACTTCAAAGCTTTGCCTCAGTTTTATTGTACTTGGTACAATGACAATAAAGAGATTATGATTCTGATTTTCATTCTGATTCTGATATGGGCAAACACATGTGGGGTCACCATGGAAACTGCGAACAAATCCACATGGGACCCTTATGCCCCATTTCCACTACGTGGTATCGGCTCAACTCGACTCGGCTCGGCCTTTTTTGCGTTTCCATTACAAAAAAGGACCTGGAATCTGGTACCCGGTACCACTTTTTTGATATCACCTCCGCCGAGGTTCCAGGACTGGGGACCAGATACTAAAATGTGACGTGTACACACTGCAGACCACTGATTGGTCTGACAGTTGTCTCTGTGACCCGCCGTTTTACAAAAAACAGATGCGGAAGTTGACAGTAAATATAGCGGTACATTAATCTACATGATAACAGCCCAAAACTACACCATGGTTGGTCGAGGAGATTCAGTCTTAGGTGGCCGACGTAAAAATTCAGACGAGACAACACACAACGAGCGAGTTTATCAGCAACTCTCTGAACAGACGACACGGAAGTAACGCGCTGCATCACTATGATGACCAGGTACTGTCGGTAGTATCTTGTAATGGAAACGCTCTCCAGGAATACTGAGTCGAGCCGAGCCGATTCCACGTAGTGGAAACGCGGCATTATATGCAGCCCAAATGGAACCCTTCTGGGGCCCACATGGACATGCTGGCTGGGTTCTAACCTGTATCCACTGGACCCCCTCCACTGCTCTATGAGCCCCCCAGGAATGCTGAGCCCCATGAATTTGTCATGTTTACCCCCCCTTTACGGCACCCCAGCTTGCGGTATATGAAAATTGTCACCAAGGTAGACAAATTCTGCGGGCATGGACTCACCCAGGCAAGCTCATGAATAGTAATGAGCTCAGGCATTAACACATCACACTGACCAGCTTTAATAATTGACCTGATTTCTCCACTTTTTTCTTTTTCGTTTCAATAGCAGACAGAGGAGGTAGACGTTCATTTTCAAATTAACTACATAACATAAACACCTATGGACCTAACATATTTGTAAAAAAAAAAAAAAAAAAATACAAGTGAAAACAATTATGTGTTGCAGGGCACCTTTAAGACGTGGCACATATTCACTATTGGGGACAAGCATCAGGCCAGTCCATCATCATCTTCTTCTTCCTCAGCCATGTCTTTCTAATGCGTGCACAGTGTGGTTTTGCATGGTCTTGTTGGAAGATGCATAGATGTCACTGAAAAAATGATCATCTTGAAGGCAGCATATTCTCCCAAATATTGATGTACTTTTCAGTGCTAATGGTGCATCACAGAAGTGATAATGAACTTTGCCAAGGACGCTGATGCAACCTCAGACCATGACAGACCCTGGTGCTCATGGTAACAGTTTTGATGGTCCATTTCATCTTTGATCCAGAGCACACGATGTCCATTTCTATCAAGAAACACCCAGAATACTGGTTGGTCCCACGACAGTTCAGATTACCACTGAGCGATGGTCCAACCCAGACATCTACAACACTTCTGGACATGATAAAAATGAAACTTTCTTTGGTCTGAGTGTGCTAAGGTTTGAACTGCTTGTTATGGAAGTAACTCCGTATTGCAGAGCTTGATGAAAGTTTGTCACTGTAATCCTGAACCATGTGTTTCTATTAATTACAGATGAATGAAGGACCTTGATGCGATGTTGTTTGAGGACTCAGAGATCAGTGTTCAGTCTAAGCTTGAGCCCTTGCCCTTTAAAGACTGAAATACATTCAGATTTTACAAATCTTTTATGTTCTGCTCTGGAATAATCCAAATCTCCTCCTAGCTATCTTTGAGGAACATTGTCTTTGAACACTTCAATAACTTTCCCTTCATTTCTTGACAAACTGCCAATCGTCTGTCCATCATAGTTTCTAAAGGATGAGGCGTTTCCTGGATGCTACTGCTGGACTACAATGATCTCTTCAAATCCCAGTTTTATTCCACTATTTTAACTCATTACTAGCTCTTTTTGTCCATTGTGTTGCCGCATAAATTTGAGGAATGGATGTATATGTATGACATATGTTTTGTTCAGACTGTCTACAATGAAATACAAGTCCAAGTACATTTTAATATTCCTTCTTTTCTGTTTTTAATTAGCATTTTCTATACCATCCCAACTCTTTCCAATGCGGGGATGTATGTAGACAAATTAGTATTGCGGTAATCCTGTTTTATACTGTTTCTTTGTACAAGTTAAACAGAATCTTAAGGGTTTTTCTTTATATTAATTAGTGCGGTGCCGATTCACTGAACCTGACCTTCCCTCCCAGCTCATTACTCCTTCATAAGTAGATCCAGTTCACCGTCAATTAACTAACTTTTAATGAAGAGAAGGGCTGTTGAGCAAGACCTACAAACTGTTCTGGTGGTAATGTAACACACCACTAGCTTTACTGCTTTTAATGACAACCTGCGAGTCTTTCGTCACAGAAGAATACAGTTTCAAGAAGCAGGTTATAATAAAAGGGAGGTGCAGTGTTGGCGCAGGTATAAAGAAGCCCTGAGAGTAGAAAGCCTTGTGTTTTTATTTCAATACATGTTTTCTGTAAAGAGTTGAAGCATGCAATTTAGTCTACTATTAAAAAAGCGAAAATGACATATTCTGAAAATGCCATGAAACTGATGTCTAAGTATTGTTTTTCACGATCACACACCTTTTATTATAAAATCACAGTTGGCTTACAGTGATTCCTTCCATTTTTTCTGACCTGGTATTGGACCTGGTTTCACTGCTTGTCTCCGTGTTTGTTGCTGCTGTGGCTGTGTGGAATTCCGATTCGCACAATGCACTTCACAACAAAATTTCCGAAAAGGCCTGAGTGACCTATCAGTTTGGCATGTAAACAAATGGACTACATGTGCTGGAGTCATCTTCAAAATTGTTCACCATGAGGGAAGTGATTTAGGTGCATAAACACGGAAAGACTATTGGATTAGTGATAATTAGGCTATCACTGGGGTTTTACAAATTTGAAGAAAAACTTGTGGTGACAGTCATATGCTGCTTTAAGTAAAGCTATTATTTTAAAGGAGTGATATTTTGCTTTTTTTAAATAGAATTATGCATTTTGAAACATTTCCCTGTGGTCTACATAAACTGTAAATGCCATGCTTGGGTCTGAATTCTTCATTAATTCAATTCCACAGCTCCATCTTTGACAATATTTCTGTGTAATGACACCAGAAAGGTGGTTTTGAGCACTGGCCCTTTAAATGCACATGAGCCACTTCACATTCCGCCCCCTTCAGGTTGTTGGCTGTGCTGCTCTGTCCTGATCAACCAACAATTGAACATTTAAGGTAATCGGGTTGAAGTTTGGACGTATTTTCAGAATGGACTACAACTGCTACTGCTGACAAACACTTATGTCGTACTTGGAGAAATGTTCATCAGAAGTCTTGACCTTATATGTGCAACTATTGTGATGTAACTAGTTATAAAACATAACAAATTAAGACGGAATTAAAACGGGTTGTAGAAATCCACTCGATTCTTGCCAGAATTAATATAAAGGTAGCTTTGCAGCACCTGGGGGGTTCAAATTCAAACTTTATGAACTATTAGGGTCTAAATCAGTGGCGATTTCTCATAGACTGCGAGGGAAGCTCGGCTTCCCCTTAAATTACGAAAAATAAATGGTCAAATACGTACGGTTGTGTTGACATTTCATTGTCTACAAATGTGTTAGAACACGTTCATCTCACAGACGAGTTCGTTCAGAATCAGCTTTATCACAAATCAACGGACTCGATGCTGTTCACTTCTCATACATTCCTGTTGCGCTGTTTTCTCATACGAACTATGGTCAATGCGTTTGCCCGGAGACACTCAGCGTCCATGCACTTCAATGGGACTGAGTGGAACAGTTTTTTTCACTGCCTCAAAACTGGACGGTAATTGCATAAATGCCACAATGTTGTCCCGCCCCCGGACGCTCAGCGTCTCTAGGGATGAATGGAGCTGTGGGCGGAGCTTGGCTGGGCTGGATGCTGGGCTTCCACGTGCTGATTGGAGGATCAGTCGAAAGGCCGAATCCCATTTGATTGACAGCTATTTTGAGATCTACTCCTTCACTGACAAAGTTCAGTTTAATACCGCCACGCATTCTGCTGTGAAATGGAGAGAGAAACCACTACGAAATTACTTGTTCATTTCTTGCACTGTAAATAAAACACACTCATTGTACTTCCTTGTTTCAATTTAACATAATTTCAACGTTTTCTTGTTTAGTTGGTACGATAAGGTCACTGACCATTTTCTTAAAAAGGAATGGAGAGCCAAATTTATGTTTAAATAATTTGACTTTTTTTTTTAATGTAAGTCGACAGTGAGCTTCCCCTCTCTGAAAGATGAGCAGCTACCACTGGTATAAATACACAAATAAATGTACCAAAGACTAATAAACAAACGTGTGTTTAACAAAATATGATCCCTTTAAAGTCGTATGAAGTAGCCTGATGTATTAGTCATTTACTTATTTAAGGATTAATTCTCTCATATGCTAATAGATGGTTAGCTTTTCCACTTTGAAATGCTAAGAATCTTTGCAAAAGAGCTATAAACATTTACACGGAATAAAGAAGATATGGTTGTTCAGTTCAGTTCTTCAAACCATTAAGTAACAAGGTTTCTGAAGAAAAATCTATCATTTGGGAATTTTTCAGCTTGCCACATCTATCAGTAATTACCCCTCACCTTTAGAGCACAATAGTCTGACTGTTTACCAGCAGCTGAAAAGGCTGAATACTTTTGGCAACGTGACTTCCACACATTCAGTTCACATGTGACCTGGTAGGTCTTTGTACAGCAGACATTCTGAGACAGCCTTCCAGAGCTGGAAAATTACAAAGAGACATCTGCACCACGCCAAAACAACAAAAAAATCTGTGGCCTTGGAGGAAAGAAAGGAAATGAGACCATCACTTTTTCACCCTGAAAATCATTGACTGTTTGAATAAAGTCTAAGATAAGGGGAGGATTGCAGGTGTGAGATTACAAAACAGATGTTGAAACTGTTATTTGTGTTCTGCTCTCCAAAGACCTTCTACTGTCTTCAAAAAAAAAAAAGAAAAAAAAAACCTTCCTCCTCATCAAGGCTAGACTGCTTTTTGAAGTGTAGAGCATTATGACAAATACCTTGTCTAGAATTTGTCACACTGAGTATCAGACCCACATCAAATATTACACAATTTTTACCAGTTAACCCATAAAGACCCAGTGATACTTTATGGCAGTTCCCAAATTACTGTATTTTGTCTCTATCGCCGTGTTTCCGCTACATGGTACCAGCTCGGCTCGACTCGACTCGACTCAGCCTTTTTGTGTTTCGATTACAAAAAAGGACCTAGAATCTGGTACCCGGTACTAGTTTTTTTGATATCACCTCCGCCGGGGTTCCAAGACTGGGAACAGATACTAAAACGTGATGTGTAAACACTACAAACCAGTGATTGGTCAGGGAGTTGTCTCTGTGAGCCGCTGTTTTACAAAAAACAGATGCGTAAGTTTACAGTAAATATAGCAGTGATAACAGCCCGCAAAACTACACCATTAAGTCAGGAGATTCAGTCTTTGGTGGCCGACGTAAAAATTCAGCATGAGCTTGACGAGACAACACGCAACGAGCGAATTTATCAGCAACTCTGAGTAGATGACACGGAAGTAACGCGCCGTATCGCTATGACGTCCAGGTACTCTAAAGTCGGAAAGTATCCTGTAATGGAAACGGTCTCCAGGAAAAGGACCCGGTACCCGAGTCGAGTCAAGCCATGTCGAGTCGAGCTGGTTCCACATAGTGGAAACGTGGCAAAAGTAACCATTCTTGAGTGATTAATCACCATTTATCACAAAATTATCCTCTGTATTCTGCATTTTTTCAGTGAAAATTACATATTTTCCTATATTTGATTGACTGATCATGTACTTTAATCATCATGCTGAGAGTACATTTGAGGGTTACCAGCAGCATTGTACCCGTGGTGCCATTGTACGATAGTGCCCTCCCGTGGTGCAACAGTGGCATTGTACCCACACGCCCTCCCGTGCTGCAACATCGGGACATCGATCGAAAGGACGTCGGACAAACGCCGGACACAGAAACACCCATTATATTAGGATTATTATTATAACAAAAACAGAGAAAACTGAAGAAAAAGCGGCTGTTTCAGTAAAATATATCATTAAGTGAGCATAAACCAAGTATCTCCATCCTCTGTCATTTATTGAACTTCACTGGTTTTACTGGTGAATCAGTGTTCTAGAACATGACTGTGTTTCCATGTTCACTACAGAGCCTCTGAACGTCCAAACGGGTCATATCTGATGACCATAAAAAGATGACAAGCTGCATTTTACACCAATTATTTGCATGTATTGATAGGATTAGTGGATCAGCAGTTATTGAACATCTTATCGTGAATTTTTTAGTAGATGCTTTTGGTCACCAGTTGGATCTTTATGGGTTATTGAATTGTTTGTATGGTGGGATGCTAGTAGGATTCCTTGGAGGTCCTGACACAGTAGGCGCTGGACATAATTACTAGGGTGTTGTGTCTTTTTTTTGGTGTAATTGGGCAAAAGTAATGAATTTCCTTTCCAGCATATTGCAGTTCAAGTGGAATGGAAGAAAAGGACACTTGCTCTTGCCTGTTCTGTAGTTGTAGAAAAACCCTCCCTGGTGTTGCAGGGTTTTGGCAACTTCACCTACCAATCACTGTAATGAAACCATCAAACATGACTCTGAAGCAATACAGCAGCTCCAGTAATGATGATATTTTGGCTGTAATTTACCATAGTGTCCTGACATAGCATCAGGTCATGTATTTATTGTGTTTTCATTTGGACAAAGAGACTACCAGCACATGATCTTTAACTCTAACTGATGCAGTAGCTTCTGAGTCCTTAAACAACCATCAGTTTGATAAAGAGCATAAAGATTGGATTGTTTCAATGGAAAAAGGTCATGTGGTCTGATGAGTCCAGATTGACCCTGTTCCAGAATGATGGGTGCATCAGGTGAGAAGAAGGCAGATAAAGTGATTACCCATCATGCCTAGTGCCTACAGTACAAACCTGTGGGGGCAGGGTTATGATCTGAGGTTGGTTCAGTTGGTCAGGTCTAGGTTCAGCAACGTTACACTGCAAAAATCAAAATCTTCCCAAGTGTATTTTTCTCATTTTCAGTCAAAATATCTCATCACACTTAAAATAAGACATAATCACCCCTAAAGAGTAACTTTTAAGTGAGATATAAGAACTTATTTTTAGACAATAGACCTTGAAAATCTTTTTTCAAGAAATCTTACCAAGATAATTTTCACTTGTTCCATGGGCAGATTTTTATTTTTTATTTTTTTTGCTTGAATTAAGTTACTCTTTAGGTGATTATGTCTTATTTTAAGTCTTTCTCATTTTGTTTTCTCATTTCTAGTCAAAATATCTCATCACACTTAACATAAGATATAATCACCTAAAGAATAACTTTTAAGTGAGATATAAGAACTTACTTTTAGACAATAGACCTTGAAAATCTTATTTCAAGAAATCTTACCAAGATAATTTTCACTTGTTCCATTGGCAGATTTGTTTATTTATTTATTTATTTATTTTTGCTTGAATTAAGTTACTCTTTAGGTGATTATGTCTTATTTTAAGTGTGATGAGATATTTTGACTAGAAATGAGAAAATTACACTTAGTAAGATTTTGATTTTTGCAGAGTAAGCGTCCATAAAATGATGGAAATAATTTTTGCATAAACTTATCAAAGCAATTCCACAGTGAATGTGGAGCATAATCAAAGCTAAAGGCTAAATAAGGCTAAGGCTAAATATTAGATCATGGGACTTTTTTTTTTTTTTTTTTAGTGAGGCTGTATATTTTCAAATTCTGGCATTTTCCCTTCCTCATTGTCACCTCCTGCAGCTTTAATTCCTCTGGGTTTTCAATATGTGCTTTTCCATCCAGTGGTTTTCATGCACAAAAAAACAAACAAGACAAAAATAAAATTTGGAAAAATTTTGAAATATTTCAAGAAAAGGTTACTCTTGGTTGGAGTAGAAAAGTTGCTGTATCTGTGTAAATAAAACTGTAATATGTAAACCAATAAAGAGTCTCCTTGACTGGACTCATTAAGATATAATAAAACTGAATAACATAGGCAATAGAATGTGTATGCATTAATAAAGATTTACAGAAACAACTGTGAGAGTGAAAGACTGAAACACCTCTATATGAGCAAGAAGTATGTCTCAAAGGTCAAAACTACAGCAAGCTTCATATTTTTTTGACAACATTTATTAAATTCTGCTTCAAGGTCCTCTGGCTTTGTTTATCAGCTCCTTTATCAACACCTCAAGTCATATGTTTTTATCTGAAATAGTACATCTAACTTTTAAAATCCACTTTTAACTTATGCTGTGGTACATTTATGTTACGTTCCATTAAAGTTTTATTGAATCAAACATTGAAGGACAGGAGGCTTGATAATTAATTTATTTTTTACACTTTGTGCAGCTAAACTATACAAGAACCATTCAAATGCACATAATGCTTATTTTGATGAGCCGACTGATATTTACAAATATTCATTCATTCATTCATTTTCTGAAACCGCTTTATCCTCACTAGGGTCACTTGGAGCCTATCCCAGCTACTTATTTGTATATAGACATGCATGGACATATAGTAGTGGAAAAATAAATGGTCATACACAGTGAATGTTGCTTCTGTACAATTTACTGTGCAATGCTAAAGGTTCCAGTCAAGGTTATAATAGTTTTGGATTTTTTATTATGGTTTAGTTTTATTTAGTTTTGGCTCTTTTTTCTCTAATTCAGTTAGTTTTAATTAGTTTTTAGAGCAGGTTTGCTTGTTTTTATTAGTTTTCATTTTTTCCTAAATGCTTAATTTTTTGTTTAGCTTTAGTTTTTTCATATGTTTTATCTTCCTCGCCGTCATATTCAAATAAATCCCATACAGGACTGCTGCTTTCTCCCAACTTTAATCTCTATGTTATCAGGTAGAGTGGGGACCAGAAGACAACTCTAAACGACAAGTGATGAGAAGTGTCGGACGATGAAGTGTCGTATGGTGCTGCCAGCTAAAATTGCTCGAGCAAAATAAATTGATTTCATATCAGTCCGACACTGACAAAGATGAAAACTAAGGGAATTTCATCCAGAATTTCTATATGGTTTAGTTAATTTTGTAAGCACACAATGCAGTTTCAGTTAGTCATCGTTTCTTTCTCTTAATTACAGTTTTTATTTGTTTCAGTTAACGGTTCCAGTGCCTTTACAATTTAATTTTTTTCTAAAACCAACTAGACAAGGTACAGTCTGTTATTCGGAGACTTTTTGACGTCTAAAACAAACTGTACTCCACTTGTACTGGCTCACAGGCTTTAGGCTCTTAGCTGCATTTACCTTCCACATACCAAGTAAGAGTGACTGTAAAATAACTTTTCCATCTTCATCTTTTCTAACAGAGCTTGAACTCAACAGCCTCTGCTGTCATGATTGGAGATAGTGGATGTACTGTTGGAGAACATTTTGATTGGCTGGCTGGTTTTCTTGGCTGCTATTTTTCTCGAAATCCATTACCCATTTGGTGGAGTCAGACAAGTAGAACAAGGACAGGAGGGAGGCTTGAGTGAGTCAGACACCCTAGACTTTTGCCATATCTAGTTAAAACAAGCTGTGTTGTTTGCGGTCAGACACGGACAGTAATCTGACGGAAAAGCTTCTTTCATTTAATTGACATTTATCCTTAGATGCTGCATGACACCAAACATTTATAGCACATTAAACCCAGTGGAAATCAAACCCTGTTTTCTTAGTCAATTACTCAAATCCAAAACATTTTTTTTTTGTATTTTAATTTGATTTTATTGCAGTTTCACCTCCAGTTTTAATGGGAAGTTGATTTGTGTTGTTTATTTCTCATCATGCCAAAATGAGAAAATGTGCAGAGAAGAAATGCTGTACAAATAAGATCTTTTAGGAGAAACACAAGTCTTTCATCAAAGAGAACTAATTGAATAGCTTAATAAAGGTTTTGCTCCTACAATTCAGGAAATTTATTTTAGCAAATAAATGAAAACAGTTTGCTTCTCTTTCCTAGACCTTTTTTTCCTTTATTGAAAAAAAAGCCATCTTAAAAGAATTAAGAGTTAAACGTGACTCAACTTACAAAGAACATTTATTTTTGGCTTCACTCCCCCCACCCCCCCCATGCTCTCTGCGCAGTATGAAACCCAGTTTGAAAGACTGACTTCGATGATTTGCTTAATTAAAGAATGATGCTATCTGAGGCAGTGTATTCTGCGCATGGGGATGCAAGTTTCCCCATCGCAGAGCAGATGGCATCCGAGGGGCTGTTTCTGGGTTATATCAGGATACATATCAATTTAGGTTAATTTTTAATAGTCTGCCATACAGCTGTGTTCATACAGACATTTTTAGGTTGAATGCTTGACACACTGAGATTTGGGGAAGGGTATGGTTGATGGTGTCTGTGATATAGGTAGACGTGGTTTCCCGTACCTATATGAAGGAGAACTAGAGAACATGTTCTGCTCTGTTTGAAGGGTTGGTGAAGGACAAAAAAATCATCAGCATGCACAGACTGTAATATCTGTATGCTGAGATTTTTGTTTTCTGCCTTCATTACACCCCTCACCTTGACCTTAGCACTTCATATTTCTTTCAACAATTTCCAAACTTTTGAAGCTTTGACCTTTGTAAATATTCATAAATAAAAGAAAATATTTGAACGGCAGAGAGCGAGTTGTGGGGGAGGTTTATGGTAGAAGTTAGTCTGGGGGCAGTGTGTTGCGAGGCAAGGTTGCGTTTGTACTACTTGTTAAACTCTCTGGCTTGACTAAAGTGTGCGTCTCCGTGTGAGCACTGTTTGCCTTGAGTTTTCTGCACTGGCGAATAATCTCTGCATGCTGGATGGGAGAGGTCACAGCTGGAAGCTAAGCTCTGCTATTCCATGTGAAGAGGATTCTTGTTGTGGACCCCAGCTTGCTACTCTAATGAACTCTTTCACCTGCTACCTTGGCTGTGTTGTCAGAAGCTGAGGGCCAAACTAGCACAAAACAGCATGATATGGTATGAAACTGCATTAAGTGAGTAATCAGCCACAGAGGCAGCGGCGACAGCGGCGGTGGCAGCGGTGTCTCTGTGATGTATTTTTGTCCTATATGGTGACCCGCCAAACAGAAATACGCTTGTTCTTTACTGTAATCGTCCTCGCTAGGATAACAACTGTTTGTTCAATCACCTTAAATTACATTGAGTTTCCTTGACAGGCAACCCCTTGCAATTTGGCAAAAAAATAAAAAATGAAAATGATTATCTCCTCTCAGTAGCAAAAAGCAGAAAGTTGCTTTTTTTTTTTTTTCTTCAGACTTCTGAAAGTCTTGTCAAGAGGAGGTCATGCTGGATGTCTGGGCATACAAAATGTGGAAAGTGTTAACATTCTTCCTCCAAAAGCCAGCAGTAGCTTCTTTTAATCATCAAGATGCTTTTTTAACCGTTACCATGGTCATGACTGAGTCTGCTTTTTACAGAGTTCTTTTAGTTTCCTAAACTTATATTAAAGGATGAGCCTTGCCATATTCTGTGCTTTGTTATTGATAAGAAATCTCATGAAAAGACCAAAAAACCCTGTGGTCCTTTCTGAACTCAAAGTTTGTGAAAGGGGGAATTCGTTATCAAGCCTTGTTTACACAGGCGGTAGTTTTTTAAGATCAATCCATTGTTGGCTTTTTTGTGCATTTTACTTCAGTTATAGGGGAAAAATCTATTGGCAGCCATTAAAAAGCATCCTTCAATTCATGATTGCATAACTAAGTCTGCCTTACTTTTCAGCTTTGTCAAAGTTGCTTTATTAAAAATGAAATGTGGTGCTGACTTTCTGAAGCAATTTATTCCATAACCAACCATAAATGTAACTTTAACACCTCAACACAGGAGTAAAAAATCAATAATAATGATAATAATAATTATTATTATCATATTGTTGACTGTATTGCTCAGAGCAGCATTTATTCCACACAAGAATAATTTTTGTCACAATTTGTGCTAATGATATTTTCCAGTGACATAAATGAGAGTGTAAATAGCAACTCGTTTCCAGTGACAGCATCATCATTGAATAGAAAATGGATGAAAATGTTAGGACAGCATGGAAAGGGTTCCATTTAGCGCTCGTCTTTTATCGTAAAAAGGGTAGAGGCACCCAATCACAAAACGGTTATACCTACCTATACATCTCTTTAACTGTACAGAAGTACAGACATACGGTGAGATTTTACATCTGATTCGAAGGAAAACAAACCCTTGGTGCGTCCTTGAAGTGACATCTGCAGATGACTCATCTTGAAATGCAGACAGTAAGCAGCTCACTGAACGGAGCTGCCAACTCACACACAATGTGTGAGACGCAAAACACTAAACTGACTCTTTTCATACCCTGTCACACCACATGTCACTTTATATTCTGTTAAAACCGAGTCTGACAATGTGGTAATGCCGTCTGTAAAGCCCATGTCTACAGTGAATTGAATATACTTACTGTATAATGTGTTACAATGTGCAAACAGTGCGATGCAATCACAGTTTCAGTACTTGTGATTATTTATAATGTTCCATAACAATAATCATGATATACATAGGGATGGGAATCAAGAACCAGTTCTTTTTGAGAACCAGTTCCCAGTAGCTCAATTCCTTGGAATCGTTTGCCTGCCTGCTTAACGATTCTGCTTATCGATTCCGCCTTCGTTGCGCATCCGCAATTACGTCACGCACACGCTGCATTGTTTTGGTCAGAACGTAGCCAACATGGTGTTGAGGCAGAAACAGTCTAAACAGACAACACCAGGTCCACTGGAACACTGTCAAAGCTTCCATGTCTTCTAAAGGGTGGAATCCCTCCAATATGTTCAAACATTTGTCCACAGCATGTGAATCATTTACAGGAATGTCACGTATTTGATATGCTACTTAGCGACGCTTGTGAATGTAGCGGCAGAGTGAATGCCGGGCCCAGTTCCGGTTCCGGTGTGGGCAACAAACATCGTACCCAAACACAAGTTTCCGAAGGTAAAGGAAAGGAAATGAGGTGCACAACAACGGGAGACGGGCCGAGTCGAACCGGTTCCACGTAGTAGAAATGCGGCAATAGAGGAATTAGTAAAGCATCTTTAGTTTCACTTTCACTGCACGCTGCCCCCTGGGCCCAGCGTCATCTGTTATTATTTGTACGTACTGTATATGTTATATTTTCCGTGCAGAGATGAAAATATAAAAGACAGTTAATGCAAACACACCCGTTTGTACTCTTTTATTCCCTTACCCAATGAGAATCGATAAGAGAATTAATATGGAATCAGATCGATAAGCAAAATCGATAATGGAATCGGAATCGTTAAATTCTTAACGATTCCCATCCCTAGATATACAGTGTGTAAATTACTGAGTTAACTTTTAAAATTTGTATTATTGCTATGAAATGGACAGAGTTTATTTTGATGTGTATAGCATCATTGTGTTTTGTGCAGGTTTAGTCAGGATTATTTTGATATGTATAAGATTTGTTGTTATTTTATGGAGCTGGCATGCAAATTTATGATCAATAAAAAGTTAGGGTAAGAGGGCAGGAGTATAATGGGCTGGGCGTATCTGTCTGAATATCAGTAGTATCGATACCAAGGTGAGCATCGGTATCAAATCGATACCAACCTGATGAGATCGATACTATTGTTGCAGTTTCATTTCTATACGTCTACCAAATTACTTCTTAAATTTACTCCTCACAGAGTTCAGCTTCTCTCCAAGTCTGTCTGTGCAAACAACACACCTCTGTCTTTCTCTCTCCCTGCTGCTCTCTCAGGCACACTTTGCACACCCCCCTCCCCCCTGCCAGAGGGTGAAGAGTCAGAGCACTGGCTGATAACAGCCTGTGATGGCGGAGAGAAAGAGAAGCGCTGTGTGGAGGTTCTTCACTGCAGCTGACAGGGAAACTGCCACATGTAATGTGTGCAGTAAAGTCATTTGACACTGTGGGAACACCACAGATTTACAAGGGGAATTATTTTATTATTCTTTTACAGTTAAATTGTTTTATATTGTAGTTAGTTAATTAAAAAAAAAAAAAAACATGTTTTTTTGCCTAAAATCTTTGTCCTGTGTTTTATCATAATCATAATCAACTAACTAAAGGCAAAATCACAAAATTATTCAATGATCATGACATTTCAAGTGATAAGTATCGGTAGTGGCGATACTATCCCTGTATTTACTTGGTATCAGATCAATACCTTACTTCCCAGTATAGCCCACCCTTAGTATATAAGTTGAATTTCATCCCGCTCCTTTTCGAATATGTTTTCTTTCTTTTTATATTGATTTTTCTTGTTGTATTGGTTTTAAATGTTGATATTTTAAATTAATATTATTGATATATATATGATATTTTAATTTAATCAATCAATCAATCAAGGTATCAGTAACTATATGATATACAATGATGACTTATAAGGTCAGGGGTCATTGTTGAAGGTTTTGCTCCTCCCATACTGTTTTAACTTTATCATAGTTGTAATATGTTATAATCACTTTTAATGCATCATAATCGTTATTATATATATTATATTAGTATTATAATGAGTTATATAATGTAATGATAAATTAGAGTAAGGGTTCACTGGGTGATGTAAGGAAAGTCATGAAATCCCTGTATTGTAGGTACATGTCAGCTGATTGGGGAGTCACAGCTGAGTCTGGAGTCACTACACACCAGTCAGCTCCAGCCAGTAGTTAGCGCCATCTAAAATGATGACTCCCATCCCCTTGTGAGTGAGTTCCAGTACATGCCTTTAGGTAGAAGACTTAGTCCCAAGGTCAAAGAACATACGCAAAGCTGCTGTTGTTTGTGCACTTTTTAATCTTTTACTTTAAATGAAATGTTTGTTTCTAGTGATTACAGTTGGACGTTTTCTTTAACCTCGTATCTTAATTTATTTTTTATTTATTTCTATCTGAGTCATGATCTGTGAGTCTCTACATTTGTATTGTCCTCTCTGTCTATTTTTGTATTTATTTTTTTCATTTTGTTCTATAATGCCAATGCCCTCCCTTGTTTCTGCAGAACAAATCCACCCACAGCTACAAATAAAGGTACTTTGACCTTGACATGTAACATATTGTCGCTGTCGGGTGGAAACCTTGTAAGGTCTTTTTTTTTTTTTTTTTTTTTTTTTTTTTTTTAATCACGAAACAATTCTATCGGTGAGTCTTCACATTGGCCTGAAGGTTTTAGAAATACTTAACCAATGAGAAGTGTTTAATTGAAAACAACAAAGACATCACCTACGAATGACAGTTTGGATTCAAATGCATTGGTCATTAAAACAAGAAAAAATAATATAGAAAATACATAATACACAGACTAAATACCAAAAATTAAACAAAATGAAGAAAAATAATACAAAGGGAAAAAAATTATAATAATGCATGAAATGAACAAAATAATTACTAAACTTAAACAAGTATAAATAAAAATATATAAAAAAAAAAAAAAAAAGAAACAAGCAAAATAATACAAAAAAATGGACACAAAATGAGCACTAAATTAAACAAGTATGAACAAAAAAACCAGCAAAGTAAGAATTAAAAGTACAAAAAAAAAACAACAAAAAACGCTACAGCTAAACAAGTAAAATAATCCAGAAAATAAACAAAACACAGACTAAATAACAAAAATGAAACAAAATTAACATTAATAAGCATGGTCATATGAAAAAAATGGATAGAAAATGAAAAAAATCATGCAGAAAATGAACCAAATGAGAATGAAATTAAATAAATATGAACAAAAAAGAAACACAAGCAATAAAAATACAGAAAAAAGCTTTTAAAAATCCATAAAAGAAATAATACATTGATTAAATAACATAAAACCATCACTTATTTTTATCTGATTTACTGTGTTCTACCTCTTCATTTGGACTACATCTCTTAACTCCATTCATTTGTTTAGAATATACATAATTTTTCCAATTTTCTGAAAAATAACCATATTTAACATAAGAGTTTTCCGCCCGACAGTGATGATGATGATGACCTGTAATGAACTGGTGACACATTCACCTGTTAGGAGCTGGGATGCGTTCCAACACCCCCAAGACCCTGTCGAGGATAAGCAGCAACGAATGATTAAATGAACGTAACACATAACATGAAGGTTATAAGTCATTATAAGGAGTCACTGTTTGATTTAAGTTCAATGAAGAAGAATCAAATTAAATCAATACTAGAGCAGTACAAAACACTGAAATTACATTTTTAGCAGGTATGAACAGAATATACATCCTGTGATGAATGACTCACTATAATATATTGGAAGTATATTCATTATTGATGCTGGCATAATAAGGACTTATAATCACTGTTAGATCACTGTTCTTTTAACTATAATTCTATTTAAGTATAGCGACACTATAACACTATTCTGGGTCATCATTGCTGTAACCATTATATACAACTTGGAAAATTTTAGAGCGATTAGAAATGTTCTTAGTGTCAATTCAGGTAAGATATGTGCACCATGATCCTGTCTCATATACAGGGTGGGGAAGCAAAATTTACAATGAACATTTAGTTGTTTTTTCTCAGCAGGCATGACGTCAATTGTTTTGAAACCAAACATATATTGATGTCATAATCATACTTAACACTATTATCCATACCTTTTCAGAAACTTCTGCACATATGAGTAATCAGGAAAGCAAACGTCAAAGAGTGTGTGATTTGCTGAATGCACTCGTCACACCAAAGGAGATTTCAAAAATAGTTGGAGTGTCCATAAAGACTGTTTATAATGTAAAGAAGAGAATGACTATGAGCAAAACTATTACGAGAAAGTCTGGAAGTGGAGGAAGCAACAAAAAACGTACCAAAGCTTTTATTAAAGCTCTCAAACCCAAAATCCTAAAGGATTCAACCAAATCCATGAGAAAAATGGCAATTTAACTTGAGGTAGACAACAAGACCGTTAGAAATGCAGTAAAATATGATTTGAAGATTTAAATTCTCATGATTTTCAATTAACTACTTGGTCATACACTGTCTTTCAATCCCTGCCTCAAAATGTTGTAAATTTTGCTTCCCCACCCTGTAAGATATGTAGACTGTAAAAAATGACTGTAGAATTAACACCAGAAAGTTGTAAAATTGTAACATAAAAAAGTGTAAGTGACAAAACAATGTGAAGTTGTTTATTTGAAAAGATTTTTGTGTTAACGATTAAATCAAATACAGCTGTAGTTCTTACAGGAAGAGTATGTGAACAAAACCAGATTTGTATGTAGAAATTATGTATTTCTATTGTTTTTAGAAAATAAAACTGTAAATTGAAATACAATGTGGTGCCATTTAAATTGCAAGACCATAATGTTGAAATAACAGCATATTTACTTTATATATATATACATATATATATATATATATATATATATATATATATATATAAAGCTATAAAAAAAAGTAAACATTTAACTATGAAACATTTTAAACTTGTAAATTAAAAGGTTGGTAGAGTTGGTAGAGTGGCTCGTCCAATAACCAAAGGGTTGGTAGTTCGAATCCTGGCTCTGACTGTTCATATGTCAAAGTTTACATGGAAGACACTGAACCCTAAATTGTTCCCAGTTGGACCTGGTGGCTCTGGAAAGCACTTTGGACACCATGAAGGTGGAGAAAATGTGCTAAATAAGTGCAGTCTATTGACTATTTAAATCCAGTGTTAAATCTACATGTTTAAAATGTTAAATCTACATGTTACTCCGCAAATATGTTTACAGTTGGATGTATTTTTTTACAGTATTGTTCTGGAAACCACAGCTGCCAGTTTTTTTCCGTTAAAAACAACAGGATTTTTTTTTTTTTTTTACAGTGTACACCATGATCCTATCTCATATGTCTTGTTGTGTCACAGATGGGACAAACTCTTGTTAAACCCCTAGAATCCTTGTGCAAACAAACCTGAAAAGTACTGAACAAAAAGCCGACACAATACCCTCAATGTAGGATAATGGAGAAATATCACCCTCGGAGCTTTGACAATTTATAGACTTTATTCAAACCAGTGTGATGTACAATGCTGCCCATAAAGTTAGAATAAAATATGTTTTACCTCTTCTCATGAAAGGATTGTGACAATGTGATTTATTCTTGGTAGATGAAGTGGAAATGGGACTGGGTATGTGATCATTGTACCTGGTCAGAGGTGATTACTGATGTGTCTAAACAGGAATAAAAAAAGGAATGTGTCTGAAAACAACTTGATTTCAACTTTATGAGAAACAGTGTATATGGCATTTATATATGTGGCATATGTCAGATATTACTGTCTACTATGTTGTGTTGATGTGTGAAAGTTTTAACAGTGACCTGCCTATGCACTGCAGATGAAAAGTCGCCCCAGGCTAATGCTCGTATATGCACCAAATGGCAATATTTATGTTTAATATTTTACATGGAATAACATAAATTACAAATGAAATAAAATAATAATAACAATGTATTATAGATTTCATATAAAGTGCTACTGACAAGGTCACAAGGCAAAAAGAGTTCATGGACAGAGCGTCTGAGTGTACGTCCGAACAGGATGATGAACTGAAACTTTATTCACGACATTCAGATGGAAATCAAAAATATATCCAAATCTATTAGACATCATTTATTCTCATGCTCCTTCTACTTTTTGCATGCAGAAGGGATGCATTACTATGGTAACAGAGCATACTCTGTGTTACTGACTATCTTTATCAGGTTTTAGGATAAAATGCCTATGAAAAGTTATTCAAATAGTTTAGCAATTTATAAAATATTTCTAAATATAATGTAAGGGTTCCTACAAATTTCTACAAGTTAAAATTAAGCTGTTTTAAAGGAGTAATATTTAGCTTTTTATAATGGAATTATGCATTTTACTTACATTTTACAGGTCTACATAAACTGTAAATGCTCTGCTTGGGTCATTAATTCAACTCCACAGGTCCATCTTCAACCCTATTTCTGAGTAATGACACCAGAAAGGTCATTTTGAGCGCTGGCCCTTTAAATACACATGAGCCACTTCATGACCCGCCCCCTCAGGTTGTTGGTTGTGCTGTTCTGTCCCGTTCAACCAATAACTGAACATGTTAGGTAATCGGCTAAAGTTTGGACATATTTTCAGTATGGACTACAACCGCTGCTGCTAATGAACAATTATGTCGTACTCAGAGAAAAATTCATCAGAAGTCTTGACCTTATATGTGCAAATGTTGTGACATAACTACTTATAGACGCTACAAAAAATAAGCAGGAATTAAATCAGGTTGTTGAAATCCACACGATTTAAGCCAAAATGAATATAAAGATAACTTTGCAGCACCTGGAGGGTTCAAATTCAAACTTTATGAACTATTAGGGTCTAAATACACAAATAAATGAACCAAAGACTAATAAAAGTGGGTTTAGAAAAATATGACCCCTTTAAGACCTGTTCAAGACTACATAGAACAAAAGTTAACGCCCTTTTCACAGCCTATTTCACGGCCATACTGGCAAAAAATTTCTGACTCCTTGAATGTAGGAAAATGTATTTATTCACTCCAACATGTTGATTTCCACCATTCTGAGTCATTTCTCACTGGGGGCTGGAAAGTGAGTGATAATTGGAACTTAATAACTGAATAATTGACAGGTCGGAATGGGTGGAACTGAGAAGACTAATGTTACTTTCTTTGCAGCTTGGACATTTCTGAGACACATTTATTTATTTAACCAGGTAAGTTAGTTGAGAACTGATTCTTGTTTCCAGTAACGACTTGGCCACATTTAAACACAATACCGGGAACAAGTTTATGGCAACATAACTTAAGACCTACCATAACAAATTTAATACCTTTCAAAGGCTTTTTTAAGGTATTAAATGCCTATTTGTAAATGCGAGACTTTTAAGACTTTTTAAAGGGGTTGGATTTTGCTGAACCCACTTTTAATAACAACAACAACAACAACAATAATAATAACAATAATAATAATAATAATAATAATAATAATAATAATAATAATAATAGCTTAATTTGTATAGCACCTGTAAAAACAAAGTTTACAAAGTGCTTTGACAGAGGGCACAACAGCAGGATACAAGAAGCAAGTAAAAACACTAAAACAGAAGTAACACAATAAGAGAGATGTGTACAACAAATGCAAAAAATATGGCACTTCGAAAAAATTAAGTGAATCAGAGTAAAGAGGGCAGGGATAACGTAACATGATGCCGTTAAATCAATGCAAAAATGAAGAAATGAGATAAAACAACATCATGTAAGAGAATATAAATTAATAATCAAACGGGATAAAAATCTGATTAAAAAAATTAAAATTAAAAATTAAAAAGGGACAGACATCACATAAAAGCAAGTCTATAAAAATGTGTTTTAAGAAGTGATTTAAAAGACGTCACTGATTCCGCAAGCCTTATCTCCTCGGGCAGGCCATTCCAAAGTCGAGGGGCCCTGATGGAAAAGACCCGGTCACCTTTAGATTTAAGCCTGGACTTTGGAACAGCCAGGAGCCCTCTGCCCCTCCGAAGATCTAAGGCTGCGTACTGGCTCGTAGTCAACTAGCATCTCATCTATATAACTTGGGGCCAGACCCATTCGGGCTTTAAAAGTGATCATTAAAATCTTAAAATCAATTCTAAAACACACAGGGAGCCAACGGAGGGATGTGAGGATAGAGGTTATGTGATGTCGCCTGTTAAAACCAGTGAGAAGCCTAGCTGCTGTGTTCTGGACCAGCTGGAGGCGGGACAATGATTTTTGGCTAATACCGGACAGAAGTGAGTTGCAGTAACCGAGTCTGGCGAATATGAATGAATGGATGATTGTTTCCAGGTCGGAGTATGGGACAATTGGTTTGATTTTTGAAATGGTTCATAGCTGGAAAGAACAGGACTGGATAACTTTATGTGTGCTTGGAAGGAGAGGTCTGAATCAAATATTACTCCAAGATTTCTGGCAATTGGTGTAATATTTGAGGAGAGAGGACCGAGGCTATTTTTTTATGGCAATGGTGGAATTTGGTGGACTGAACAGTATATCTTCTGATTTGGAGTTGTTTAATTGAAGGAAGTTCTGGGCCATCCAACAGTTTACATCATTGAAGGAGTCAGACACAGCAGCTAGGCTTCTCAGGTCATCTGGTCTCAGGGGCAGGTACATCTGTGTGTCGTCCGCATAGCAATGGAAAGAGACACCGTGGCGCTTAAAAATCTCACCGAGTGGGAGCATATAAATAGAAAATAAAATCGGACCTAAAACTGAGCCCTGCGGTACACCACAGGCAATCTGGGTTTTGGAGGATGTATGGTTGCCTATGGTGACCGCAAAGGTTCTATCTAAAAGGTAAGAATAAATTTGTCTTTGGTTCATTTATTTGTGTATTTGGACCCTAATAGTTCATAAAGTTTGAATTTGAACCCTCCAGGTGCTGTAAAGCGATCTTTATATTCATTTTAGCAAAAACTGAGTGGATTTTTACGACTTGTTTTAATTCCTACTTAATTTGTTATGTCAATAGTTACGTCACAACATTTGCACATATAAGGTCAATACTTCTGACGAACATTTCTCCGAGTGCGACATAATTGTTTATCAGCAGCAGCGGTTGTTGTTCATGCTGAAATTATGTCCAAACTTTGAGCCGATTACCTAAAATGTTCAGTTATTGGTTGAATGGGGCAGAACAGCACAGCCAACAACCTGAAGGGGTGGGGCATGAAGTGGCTCATTTGCATTTAAAGGGCCAGCGCTCAAAACGACCTTTCTGGTGTCATTACTCAGAAATAGGGTTGAAGATGGACCTGTGGAGTTGAATTAATGAAGAATTCAGACCCAAGCAGAGCATTTACAGTCTATGTAGACCAGTAAAATGTAAGTAAAATGCATAATTCCATTGAAAAAATTTAATATTACTCCTTTAAAACAGCTTAATTTTAACTTGTAGAAATTTGTAGGAACCCTTACATTATATTTAGAAATATTTTATAAATTGCTAAACTATTTGTATAACTTTTCATACGCATTTTATCCTAAAACCTGATAAAGATAGTCAGTAACACAGAGTATGCTCTGTTACCATAGTAATGCATCCCTTCTGCATGCAAATTAAAGGGCCAGCGCTCAAAACGACCTTTCTGGTGTCATTACTCAGAAATAGGGTTGAAGATGGACCTGTGGAGTTGAATTAATGAAGAATTCAGACCCAAGCAGAGCATTTACACTTTATGTAGACCACAGGGAAATGTTTTAAAATGCATAATTCCATTTAAAAAAGTAAAATATCATTCCTTTAAAGTTGAGACCCTGTGGGAATGCTGTAATAAATGTAGTCAACTAAATGTGAAGATTTTAGACCGCAAAGACATTATATAATGTAGCTGTCTAAAACAGTTTGGATGAGCAGAATAAAACTACGAGGTACTTAAGCTTGAAGACTAAAGCTGAAACTAAATCATCCTTCCATATAAAATACAATGTTCAAATAAATATAAGCGCATTTTCCAAAACAACTCAGGAATGTATCAAAAGTCTTCATTGGTTTTTATACCAGGTAAATATGTCCTCCCAGAAGAAAAATACATCCCACAGTTTGAAAGTGTTGTTTTGCAGAAAATAACAAACACAGCAGGTCTTACCGAGGTTCATTGTATGTTTACAGAGATGCGGTATCCCGATGCCCTCTGGATGCATCTGCGATATTTACCACTGTCTGAAAATAAATGTTGAACGGCGTTAGATTTCCCCATCAGTTTTCACCATCGAGCAAATCAATGAGAGTCAATAGGTGTCAATGCAGAGCCAAAACTCAATTGAACCTCTCAACTACCCCGGTTATCTCTCACATATCAATAGGTGTTTGTAGCTCTACATCAACTTTAATGAAGTCTGTCCCTTTCTCTGCTCACACCTTTTAATCTTGTATTGACGTTTCTTGCTGGCCTTCTGATAACAGCTTACAAGTCAGCTTTATGGAGGCAGCAAATAAAGTGGTAACTACATCTGTTGAAAGGCCATCAGAGCCAACAGGGCTAGTAAAAATAAGAAATATGTAATAGGATTCTCTTTATTTCTGAGAGAAGGGAAGTACTTTACAGACAACTATTGAGGGAAAATTGAGGTGAGATTGAAATCATTTTAGATGTCTTTCTTTCTTGTCATTGATGGGCCAGATATTTTCTGCTGGGCTCACTGTAAGAGCATACGGCCTAGCTGGTTTTTGTCTTTTTTTTTTTTTTTTTTTTTTTTTTTTTTTTTATGGTTGGCGAGCGGGAGCTGGGCTGGAACTGCAGGTGCAGCACAATACAGAACATCTGCATCTGTGTCTCAGTGAAGGGAGGGAAACAAAAAAACAAAAAAAAGAGCAGGGATTAAAACTGAAAAGCCGAAGCAAAATGGAATGGCATCTGTCCTCTGTGTTTAATGCGAGCCGACCCTTCCATTGTGATGTAGATGAGCATCACCTCGGCAGCACCTCAGGTGATTAACGGCACAGTGTTCACGAGCGATGGTATAAACAAACAGGTGTCCTCCATTCCCTCTGCTGCTCATTATAACTCCACTCATTTTGTTTTTGCTTTATATTATTGCATCTTTATCAACTGTAAGGTGACTATTTTGAAGGAACAGCGCGTCTGCTTGGCCGCTCTAATGCACCTGTGTGTGAGAGTACAAGTGCGCATATGTTCTGCACACACAGTCCCAGCTTATTGGGGCTCTTTGCTTTGTCTCTAATGGGGTGTTGAGAGAACAGTTCTACATCTCCTCTGCAAAATGTGACTCAGGCAGACAGACCATGTTGCCTAATGGCGGTTGAGCGATTGAAATATTTCATGAAACGGACTAAAGCAGGACATTCAGGTGTGGTAATGTCAGCTTTTAACATATAACGGCTGGCAGGAGAAATGATATGGAAGACAAGAACAGAATGATGTCTAATGCATCTCATAGTGAACTCAGGGAGAACAGAGTATTGTTCAGCATGCGCGCTGGGGTGTTACTGGAGCTGTGGCAGGTGCGACGCATTCACGTGTATGTATATGCATGTGTGCGTGTGCGTTGAATGTGCGCCGGCTCGCCTTGGAGCTTTTTGTGTGCGAGTTGTAGAGAGTGGGTGGCTTTGCAGCAGCCAGCAGAAACCTCTGCATCAGCATCTTTTCTCTAGCGACCAATTAGCTTAGACATTCAAAAATTTTTCAAAATAACTTTTCTCCATTTGCATCTTTTTCATTTGCTTATCTCTCATTCAACCGGCAGCACTTTTCTCTGCCTCCTAGGCTTTCTTCAGCTTCAGTGATGTCACACCTGCAAGATAATTGGATAAACTCAATTCAAAGCAAAAAAAAGCTCATGGATACCAAGACAGTGAGGCACTATTTAACTACTGCAGAAATGGGGCATTGCTGAATAAATTCAGGATGGAAATGTGAACCTGATACCTCATGTGAAATTTGGGAATTCGGAACACGTCACCATTATTTAATGATTTATAGTGACATTAATGGGTGGTTGTTTAGCCTTAAAAGCACTCTGGGAGGCAACCTGTTTCTCTCCCATTTATTCTTAGACTTTAGGTGCTTATTTGCATGTCTATATGTGCAGCCGAGCACATGTGTGTGTGTTAAAATGCGATATGTGCAGGAAGAATTCTCCAAACCTCCCCAACCGTCAAGACTCCGCCATCTCTGTAGATCAATTCCCTCTGAATCTAGATGAATTATTAATGTCCACATTCTGTTTTTTACTGATGGAGAAATCATTTGAGATGGATTTCTTTTTTTTTTTTTTTTTGCTCTGCCAATGAATTCATCAGTTGTTTAAGGTGTCAATATTATTTCCAGATATTGCTCCGGCAGAGAGAAGCGCTGATCAGGATTCCTGACATGGTGACATTGTTGCTCTGACCTTGACTGGATACTTAACCCAGCACGCTCCGATACATATTCATTAATGCTGTTCACCTATAGTACTAGACAGCCACGTTTCTGCAGTGCACACTGTTGTAATGTGATGTAGCAGCAGCCTATACACTATTCATAGCCGCGGATGCCACCGTTATGTTTGTGTTTTACAATGCAGCCATTGTTTCCATATGAAAATGGAGGACTGAATCCTTTAAATTGCTGTTGAGAGCAAAACGAGAGCTTAAGGAGGGTTATACAGCTTCCACTTTAAGTTTCATTACGACTTAATTAAACTTTAAATTTAATTCCGCATCTTCGGAGGCTAAATGAAACAGGATTCCCCGGCGAACGCCCCGATAATTCTGCCGAAAAGTGACTTAAGAGACAAATGATATTGTTAGCTTAATGTCAAGGGTGGTGCCAGTGGTGCTCTGAGGTGGTGATTGACGGCTCTGTTTGTGTGAGACCTCAGCCAGAACAGGATGAATAGAGCACAGTTAGTGTTGCCAGCTGAGATCAATAGGCTACAGTCTCAGGTAAGCACCGTGGCTTCACCCTTTGGGCATTTCCTGAAACGATGATAAATGCGAGGCGTTGGTTGGGTTGAAATGTGATATTTTTCAT
Organism: Sphaeramia orbicularis; assembly: GCF_902148855.1. Lineage (NCBI taxonomy): Eukaryota > Metazoa > Chordata > Actinopteri > Kurtiformes > Apogonidae > Sphaeramia > Sphaeramia orbicularis. The sequence continues at coordinate 37,680,522 of NC_043966.1, read as the reverse complement.
TTGTCACATTATATCATGTCATATCAGTGATTATACAGGAAAAGAAATGAGGAACGGAGGCTACTGTGAGACATTATTCCATTATCTCATAGAATAATGTTTTCCACAGCCTCAACGGACCTCGATAACGGCGAAGCAATATCAACACCAGGATATTAGAAATCCGTGTTAAAACTTTTTGCACTTGAATTCTTCTGGTGAAATATCAAAGTAAACCAACAATGCACAGTTGGTGTCAGCAGTAAATCCAAGATCGTCCCTAAAGGTTTTTTTTGTGTTTTGTGCAGACTTAATAAGATGCTGTAGTGAGACACACGTTGCATGAGGAAAAGAAGAAAAGAAATTGAGAAATCTCATTGCAACATGACTGCCTGCCTGTTGGAGCAGTAAGCCGACCACACGGGCCCCCGGGGGACCTATCAGCATCCGCGGCAGGCAACAAATGGCTTTACTGCCCAGCCCCCGTATAGCGACCACAGAGGGAGCGGGGCTCTGGGAACGACCTGTAAACCAAACACATCACCACATTCAATCTGTTGCCTTATTAATCTAATCAACAGCTCATTGAATGCTCCTCTGAGACGGCCATCACGACATGGCAGGGAAAGCAAAACCGACAACGACAGCGCAGCCTGTTGAAAACGGTTTTTAAAGAAAACTTCCTTTACTAGTCGATTGGTATTGCGGTGAATTGAGGGATTTAAGAAGTCGATTCTGCTCCCGCATAATTACGATTTATGAGACGAAACGCGAGAGGTTCAGTCTGTGTCAGATTCCATCGTGTTACATTTCCAAAAACAAACAGTAGGAAGACCTTGAGAAAGTCAAGCTCTGCTAAAGCGGAACACAAAGGACTAATATTCAACCGCGCCATGATCGAGAATAATTAATATCGATTAGAGTCTAATTTAATCAGCTCTTTATGAATTTGATCTGCAGCGTACAACATTAAATCTCCCAATACAAAACTCTTCGGTCTCGGCGGCTCCTTCTATGTTCTCCCCATCATATATTAAAATGAGGACACTAACTTTCTGTCAGCCTGCTCTAGTGTTCGGTAAATCCCTAAATTCACCAGCTGCTCTCACTGTTTTATCCCACAACTAAATAATGGCTCTGGCTCAGGCTGTATTTACAGGATAATGAATGGGTGCAGCTCTCGCTTTTGCATGCTCACACACACAAAAACAGTCGACAGTCACATTCAGGCCAAGCTCAAACAAATATGGCACAAACACACACATGAACATACACACATCCACACACACACAAACACATACACACAGATGTAATCATAGACACACACCTGTGAAAGTAATGATCACAGGGTTTGTCTGTTTGTGCTTGCAGGGTTCATGTTTGTCTCATTTAGCTGCTATTGTTGTGATGATAGAAACTGTATGCAAACAGATTTGCAGGTCGGACAAGTTTGGATTATGAGCTTTTGAGCATCTGAAATTAGATTACAAAATGACAACAAATTAAATGCTAATTTGTTGCTGTTATACACTCCTTACCTTTGGGATTCCTTTTTTTTTTTTTTTTTTGCATGTCTCACTCTCCGTCTCCATGTCTCTGCTTGCCTTTACCTAATTTAGTGGTTATTTTAGTGCACGGAATCTAAATTCATACCAAAATGAGATTTCTGCTGTTAAAGGTGAAATGAAAAGGCATTTGCTCTGAAAATGGTTAAACTGTGAAAACATCTAGAATAGAGGTACTTTGCATTTTCTGTCACTCTTAATTTTGCGGCACCGTAAAATTGATTTTCATCAATTAATTAAAATGCAGTTGAATAGAAAGCACAAAATTATTTTACTAAAAGAAAAAAAAAACACTCAAATGACTCACTGCTGATAATTATCAGCATGAAGGTTGCAGAGTAGTTGCACAATGGAATTTAAAAGAAAGCTTTAGTAAAAATAATTACCACAACACAAAAACCATAATGTGAAAGATGATAAAACACAACATTGAAATATCCCAGTTCAGATACATTTTGTTGCAGTTTGTTCCCTATATTTGTTATTACAAAGGAGAATCTATATGCTTATCTTTAGTTTTGTGCAGTAACAATAATCTCTAGAACACAGCACTAGCTATCATTAGCTAATGTTAGCGCACATCTTAAGTGCAATACATTCAGACAAAACCTATTTCAGTTACATGAGTACCTACAAATCTTACAACCTTTAGTAACCTCAATATCTAAAATGCACTTATATAATGTTTACTTAATGCTTACATGTAGTTTATATCGCAGTTAACCATCTGCTTTGTTAATGTAACAGTGAACACTGTTGCCACTGTAGAGGAGCAGAAGAGAGATGTTAAACTCAGCACTGAGCATAAGGATTTTTGTGGAAAAAAAAAAAAAAAAAAAGAAGTTAATACTAAAATAATTTAAAAACAATAAAATATTCATAAAATTCTCTGCTGTAAATGATTGTACTGGCATTTGTCTTGGATGTAATATTTGAGATAGCATGGAAATTGTGTAGGAAATGTCAACAACTGACCAACTCTAAGCAGAAACTTAAACATGGCCACAGTTTTGTATATGTAACTGTAAACAGTTAACAAGGTTTACGGTTATTTACTTTAATTTCAGAATAACAGATTGCTGGATTGGATTTTTCACAAGTGAACAATGTAGATTTCAAGGTGACTAAAAATGTTGTTTTGATGAACTATTGCTCCCAATCTCGTATTAGATTTCTTTTCAAAACAACCATTGAAAAGGATCAGAGTGAACTTCAACGTGAGTCTGGTGGAGTCAGTGGTGTCCGTACATCCTTCTGGACTTTGTGTATCTGTCTTGTGCTTAGAAGACACAGATGACCAGAGGGTCACTGGTGTTATCCAGAGTCACTGTCCTGTCCAACAGGCCAATAATGCATGTGACAAATGTCAGAGTTTCTGGTGTTACTGTGAACCTGTATAGATTTATTGATTCTTCCTCTTTTTGTTTCCGCTTGGTTCACTCACTCAGGTTTTATGCCCACTGCAAGTCATAAATATTTCCTAGAGTCAGCAGCATCGCCCCATTTTTACAGCATCTCTCACCTCATCCTTTTGTGTGACCAGCTTTCAGTGGATTTGTTTTGTCCCTCTTGTTTGGGCCCTGGCTAATCTTCCTCATCGGCGTGGCTTTGGCCTGCTCTTTCACCCTCCCACTCTTGGGGAGACTGTTTGTAGTAAAGATTGTAATCTAACTGCTAATCTTTATGGCTTTCTCCAGGGCAGGGCACTGAGCCTAGCTCAATGATTTGCCAGAGATGTAGAAGCTCTCTAGAGTCTTAGAAGTTCTGTGCTAGCTGAGTTTCAAGGGAGAAGTTGCCACACATATTCAGATGCACCAGCTGTCACTACTGGAGTTGTCAAATGGGAAGCCAAAAGGTGTGTCAGGTAGTATTTGTTTAATGATGATGCTCATTACTTATAACTTCCCGCACTGTTCCGTTTTCCTTACCGTAGAATGAGCCAATTATTCAAAAAAGCTGAGGAGTTTGTGTGTGTAAATCTTCCGCTCCCCCTACTCTTTTACTCTTTCTCTTCTGGCGAGAAAAGCAACATATATCTGTCATAATGAGCAGCAAGCAGTGCTTTAACACCAAGCTGCCTCTCATCGCTAACATAACACAAAGAGATTTACTAATGCAGGCTGTTAACACAGCCAGTTTTAAACACGGCCTGGTTTTATACAGCAGTACGGCAAGCAGTCCCTGGACAGCATGCATTATACACATCTAATTAAGTCTTCACATGTCTATAATAAACCACATTATGCCTTTGGGGCTAGAGGGCAGGTCAGGAGCTGGCGTGGAGTTTGTACGAGACAGCCAATTGTTGGTGTGTGTGTGTGTGTGTGTGTGTGTATGGTTGCGTGTGCGCATGTCTATTTGTGTTTTTTAGAATCATGCCTATGATAGCTATTTAACTTTCACTAATTAACCCAGAATAAATCAGGGCAGCACAGTAAATATTTGTCACCGGGGAGGGAGTAAGGGGGACGGAGATGGTCTTTGTAGCGCCGTCGTGCTGACGTGAAAGGACTGTGCGCTCATGAGTGTGCTGCCAGGGGGATTGTGTGTTTGAGTGAAAGATGCACAGATAGGGGGACAGATTGAAGCAGAGAGACACAGGCAGAGAGATGGAGAGAGAGCGAGGCTGAGGAGGGCAGCTAGCCAGCTGTTGGTATAGTTTGATTGGTCTGTTGAGAGCTGCCTCTGTCTTTTCATGGCACCAGTAAAGTGCAGTGCTCCCAGTGGCAGGTGGTGGCTGCCCATCGTCGACCTCCCCTGGGACGGCCGAGGCAAAGATCATCAGTCGCTCCACTCTTTTTTATTAAACACCTTCATGGTCTGCGGCTCCATAGCTACAAACAACAACAGGGGGAAAAAAGCAGGAAGGCATTTCACACAGAATACCTAATCAGCACATAAAAGTCTCAAAAACAATTTTTAATGGTACTGCTACAGTGTACTTGCTTTTGCTTTCTCTTGACTTCAAAGGCTTGGAAGACTTGATGCTACAAATCAGAGCCACTTCAAACAGCCCACACAGATTTATGCAGGTCGCTTTAAACAGGGCATAAAAGTACGGTGTACTTGCCTGTCCTTCATGAAGCTGAGTTTGGCAGTTGGATGGATAAGGGTACAGTAAACCAAGGAAAAAGAATAGGTCTGTAAGCACTCTGAGTGCTTTTTCCCCCAAGCAGCTTGACAGCTAGGTCCCGGTGACCGTGTTTGTGACAATCAGGCTACCTCACATCATCAGTTGCTTTAGTTGTTGCCATGGCAACATACGGTACAGTAACTCCTGCTTAGGTGCCAGCCTCGGCTCCATCTGAGTTGATAGTCCTGATGTTTGCTCTGGAAAACTATATTTCCACATCGCTCGCCACACAAGGCAAAGCAAACCTCCTTTTTTCTCTCTTGTCTCTGTTTTTTCTCTGTCTCCTTTACACTCTCCTTCGTTTCTCCTCTGTCTCTCCAGAGGGGTGTAATTCAATTCTCTGAATACACTTCAGGGAGGAGGAGTGTGAAGACTCATTTAAGCCTCCCTAACACTTGTGAGATTTTATACCAAATGTTGCTTATTTTCATTGGCGTTGAGTCCTGGAAGTCTTGCATTGGTTTATCAGTCTTTGTCCAGTAATTCAAGTATTCAGTAGACTATTTTTCTTGGAATTAGAGATGCAGTTTAGGCAAAGAAAAGTACAAAATCAGTCCTGTTTAAAGTGTGCAAAGGAAAAATATATTTTAATTGCTGGAACACCAATTTGTCTAAACTGTCCCATTTGTCCTACAGGGGATTCTTTTTATCATTAGTTTTCCATGGTAAACAATAGCTTTGGAAGTGTTTAGACAAGTCAAACACTGATTAACATATATATGTAATTGTGTGTAGTTCTTAAAACCTTGATTTAAGAACATTTATAGTAAGAAAAATGAATAATAAATGAATGATGGTTGCCATATCAGACTGTGTGGCTATTATCCAAAGAAAATGAGTGTGTGTTCATTCCTTAAACGATTCTCTTTGTTATTTAAATCATTTCCATTGTACAACCTCAGCACCATGAAAGAGAGCAAAGAATCAAAAGTTGTCCACTGAATTACTCAAAGGTGAGACTTCCTGATGGGACAAAAGCTTTGAAAGGCATATTCTAACACTGCTGCTCCTTGGAAAGGTTATCTCCCTCGCCTGTCCTTGAGCACTCTGAGCACGTCAGCGGACATTTTACAGAGCAAAGTCCATTCATGTACATATACATTTATATATATATATATATAGAGAGAGAGAGGACGTAGCCAAGCTCTTAGCAAATGGGCTGTCTGTATGTAATTAGGATTATAGTCACATTCAAATGGAGTGCTTACTTGGCTCTGCGTCGCGAGCTGTGGCGGTGAGAGCTTTCTGCTTGTGGATATGAGCTGGCAAAGAAGGGCAGGATGTGGGTTGGCAAGAAGGGCACCATGTCACTCCCAGTGTCTCGGAGGGGCTTTGCTTTGAGGGAACGATGACATGCGTCATGCTCCGTCAAACTGTGCTCCCTCACTGTAATAATACCCTATTATAACCTGGACTAATTGGAATGGCGCTTTGTTTTTCTTTCTGTTATTTCAGAAAGCTGACAGCAACAACTCATGGAAGGATCGATGGCGGATTACGAGGCTCATGGAGCTGCATAGAGAGGAGGGCTCAGACTAAGGCTGCAGTTCTCATTAAAACCCGGCCTGATCTCAGCCAAGACCTGGGAAAGGAGGGGTGAAAAAGGCAAGAGAAACCAGAGGAGAGCACAAGAGACAGGGGAGAAGAAAGGGAAAGCAAGCAAGAAAACACAGTGAGAAAAAGTTTACTGTCCCCTTTGGACATGGCCTCTACTGGACTCTTATAAATGGGTATTGTTCCCCATGAAGCACACAGCGACTGTTTACAGTTTCCCATAAAGGAGGGCTTTATTCCTGCTCAGGGATGCATTGTGACAAGATAATTTGAATAGCTGAGGTCTTACCACCAAGCTATAAACATTTACGGGCAGTTGACATGGAGAATAAAGAATGAGCCGTGTAACCTCTGCAGGATGCCGCCTGACTCCTGATGACACAACCTGCTCTCAGTCTACTCCGAGACCCAATATCATCATCTACATACCCGGGGAAGAGACGGGGATGGGGCGAGGGGGCGGGGACATACTCAAAGATTACAAACAAGTAAATAAACAGAAGCAAAGAATGACATGTAGAGAGAGAGAGAGAGAGATAGCTAAAGACAGCCGATGCTGGTTACCGGGGTCCCTTTTGTCTCGTTCCGCAATGAAATGGCGGTGTCTTGTTTTTATGTTTTATCACAGGAGTCGACCACCGGAGCAGACCCGCGGGAGCAGCCAGACATGAGGCTGAATTCGATTAGACAGTAATCTGAGATGGACAGGCAGCGGTGCAGTCAGTGTCAGCAAGCCCAGGGACTCCATAAGCAAACTCTCACCATGACTTTCCATTTCACGCCATCCATTCCGGTGATCGTTAGTGTGTTCGTAACCCACGCTCCGTGAGCCGAAGCCCGGGAATAGTTTGTTTTTAATTCCCAAAACCACCCTCTGGAGTGCAAGCAGTAATAATAACAGGTGATAACAGTGGACTCCAAGTCATTAATGAATTACTGCTTAGCCAGCCTGATCTGTGTGAAGTCTCACCGAGCAAATGCAGATTCTTAGAAACTTGTTAAAAACACTTTTATTCCTTTTTCTTGGATCTACATGCATTTTTTTTCTCTTCTACTGAGCTGTTGTTTTCCTCCTGCCTTGCTTGGCATTCTGTTCAGTCTCCAAGATGTTTCCAGCGTAACCAATGATTAACAATTATGCCAGTGCATCTAATTAATGCTGGCTAATTATGAGGTTGAGATGCTGACAGGGAATGGGGGTAGGACGGGGAGATTGCTGCATTAGAAATAATCAAGAGAGAAGAAGAAGTTGTAGGAAGAAAAGATGGAGAGAAAGAAGATTGGAAGAGAGTGTCTTAATTGGCATGCCTAATTTTTGTCTCAAGACCCTGAGCTTATTACGTAAAAAATATGGATAACTTGTGCATAAAATTATAGATGGTGCACTCACTCATCTAATTTGTTGGCCATGTGGATCGCATTGAAAAAAACAGATAAACAGGATGTCCTGGGTTTTTTCCTCTTCTCGTCTGGATGGGAATTATGTTCAAACCACACACTGTCCCTGGAGTGGCGAGGAAACTCTAGCCATAATTATGTCCATAAAATGCCCACAGATTTTTAATCTTAAACTAATTTGCCGTTCATTTGTCGCTGAGTGTAAAAGTATAACAGAAATGATACACACAAATACCCTGCAGGAGACACACAACAAGGCCTTTCCTACTTATAAATCACATGGACTAATGATTGCTCTCTTCATTTACTATAGATTTTTTTTTTTCCCTTTTCCTTTACAATTCTCTAAAGAAGCAGACCACGGAGCTCAACCCGTTTCCTCACCTCAAGCAATACTTCATCAGGAAAATAGTCAAGAAAAACGACCTCTCTCCACGGCTCATAATGAGGCTGCATGGAGCATTCATTAGCATAGTGAGTGTCTGCAGCCCTACGGTATGTTGGAGCTTTATGTTCAATGACGTTTTTATTCCTACAACCATTCTGTAAGGGCTCCATAATAATGTCCAAGGAAGAAAACACATCATATATTAAAGGAACATGATTTTGCTTCCTATTCAAATGAGCAACATCTAAGAGAGCGAAGGCAGAGAGGAAAGAGGGGTTTGGGAATTACCCAGAGAATAGTAATTATATTCACAGAAGTCTGTGATTTAGAGTGCATGTTTGTTGTTTTTGTCTTCCTGTGCAGAGCAGAGGTAGGAAGCAGCAGCGCTCTGAGTGGTGACACGGGTGCTCCTTGGTGTTCTGAAGTGCATTAAACTCAATGATTGACAATGATTGAAATCACACAGAGCCCGAGGCAAATTACCGAGGCTGAGGCTTAGTTCTGCGGATCTGCTGTCTTGTCTCTGCTTTTTCAATTCACGCCACGGTTCGGAAACACAATATTTGTCGTTCAAATGTACAGTATTGGATGGTGAATGAGTAGGACTGACCGGAAAGCAAATGTTGCCTTTGTTCTTTGTGGCAAACCACAGTTGCCGTGTTTTTGACCCAAAATACGTGCTATGTCAACATTTCTTAAATTATAGTGTTTTAACCAATCCAGTCCCCAGGACTGTTTTGTTTTGACTCAAAAGACAGGAGTTGGCGAATATGGAAAAGAAGTATACAAAATCTAAGACTGGGCTGGACCACATACTTGGAGCACACATACCAACTTCTGCAACTTTCATATTTATATATAGATACATTATATGGAAAAAGTATTGGGACATGTTGAATTCAGGTGTTTCTTTTCTAACAGGGGCCTGGGATACAAAACAATAATGACAAATGTCATTATATAGTTTTATATTGTGATAAATATCATTGCATTGCATTGGTTAGTTTTGTTTAAATGGTTATCTTTGCTTCCAAAATGCCTCAAAGATGTTTTTTTCTTAATTTTTCTCAACATTAATTTTTGTTGTTGTTGTTGTTGTTTTAGCCATTGCTTTGATTTTAAACGTTCTACCTTTAAATTTCTAAAATATTTTTCATGTTCTGACTGTAAAGAATGATTTTCTACTACTGCTAACCATCTACTTCTTTAACATCTCACTTAGAAAGAAAAATCTCCCATTGAACTTTAAGGAAATATTGATGTTTATATCTCAAATCAGCATGAACAGGATGTCTTACGAGCTGTAGCCATGATGTGTCCCAATACTTTTGTCTATATAGTTTATAAATATCAAGCTCTGAGGCATTTTGGAAGCAATAATAAAAATTTAAACTAAACTAACCACCAAACTAATCTGGACTACAATCAGGTTTTCCAAAAATAACAATCTCAGTTTTAGATTAATTAAGTTTTTAAAAGTTTGATTCCAACCATTCCTTCACATCTTGAAGACGGTTCAGCAGGGCTTGGATGCTATCAAAGTTGGGTCTAAGGGACAAATAAATTTGCAGGTCATCTGTGAAACAGTGAAAAGAAATACTGTGTAAAAATTAACCCAGTGTGGCAACAAATACAGGGAAAACTAAACAGGCCCTAAAATTGTTCCCTGTGGCATTCCACAGCTGAACTGTGAGGCTCAAAGTGAACAGAAAAGGATTGCCCTGATATGATCTAAACCAGTTTAAGGCGTGGCTTTGATGCCAGCATAGTTCTCAAGGCGGGAGAACGAGATCAGGTGATCTACAGTGTCAAAGGCTGCAGTTAAACCTAAAAGCACTAAAACCGAGGAGCAACTTGCATCAGCAGCTAAAAGAAGATAATAAAGAAGGAGATAAAACTCTTAAAAGTGCAGTTTCAGTGCTGTGAAGTGACTTAAAACCAGATTGAGATTTTTCTAAAACGCTGTTTCCCTCCAGATGAAATTGCAACTGCAAATAGACAATTTTTTCCAATATTTTTGACATGAAAGGTAGATTTAATATGTGTCTGTAGTTACTACTATGTGTTCAGCTTTAGGCAACAAATGTGATTTAGAAGTGGTTTAAAGCTGCAATATGTAACATTTCCACATTCAAATATCTCAAAGTGACATTACCTAGGCTTGTGTTACATTTTCTGAGCATTTTTTTTCTTTTACTTACTATCGATATATCACATGTTTCTGACAATCTACTTTAAATGAATGTAACAGCAATTTTCATTTAGTCACTTATCACTGTCTTCGTATTTAGTTTAACTGTTCAATAACTTACCAATTCTACTTCTAATAAGGAGCAGATGATTATGAGGAGCATGTGAAAACAGCAATAAAATACTCCATAATGAGTGTTCTACCAGGCTCTGCAGTAGTTAATGAACTGTAGTTTTTTCTACCATCATTAGGGTCAAAATTAGCCATGAGACAATAATATGCAGTATCTATAACTCCCTGAAATGTGTGTGAGGAGAGACATGATGTGCAAGTTTTATTCTCAGCAGACCTCACTTTTCATTGGCAGTGGTGATGAAAATTACTCCCACAATCCCACTGTATTTCACAGGATCATCTGCTACCATACATGTTTTGTTGTAGTTTTGATTGAGTGACGCCCGAGCATCAGATGTTGCAAAGTTAAATTTCACTAATCATTTTTTTTGTATAATTTTGCAGGTTTGTTTTGTATGAAACCAAGCTCAGGTATGTTCCCCCAACTCTGACCAAATGCTGTGGGTAGGTCAATTTGACTGAAAAAAGGTGTTAAATAGTCACAAATGAGTATAAACTCCGCAAGACATGAGTGAAAACAGCTTGTCTTCACCATGAAAACACCAGATGATGCTGTTAAATGGGGACAAAGCTTAGAAAGACACAACAGATAGAATCAACTTTGTGGACTTACCCACCTGAGACCGGTGTGCGTGTCCCATTTCAAACCCAAGATAAATACTGTGTTTATTTTTGTAATAGTCGTCATGTAACTTACTTCTTTTAGCTCTTTCCCTGATCTTTTTTTCTTTGACCGAATTGTTTTTGTCTCCACTTAACCAAAAGTTTGCTATGGTATTGTCACATCCTAAAGCAACAGTTACACACTATTTCATGACACTACCAGCAGTATTTTGTGTTGGCAATTTGTGTGTATATTTATTATTGCTGAAGTGATTGGAAAGTGATTTATAGTGTTTTCCAGGTATAAGGATGTGTTGGTTTACAAGTGGCCTGCCTGTGGCCATCAGACTATTTAATTCCACCTTCTAACCACGTAATTATAATTACACACAATATTTTTGCCGACTTATGTATATTTCTTTAATTATCATATTGATAATTTATTGTTTAGTACATATTGTACAAATGGCTGTTCTAATTTCGTGTCTTAAAGGGGTCATATTTTGCTAAACCCACTTTTATTACTCTTTGGTTCATTTATTTGTGTATTTGGATCCTAATAGTTCATGAAGTTTGAATTTGAACCCTCCAGGTGCTGCAAAGCTATCTTTATATTCATTTTGGCAAAACTCAAATGGATTTCAACCATCTGTTTTAACTTCTTAATTTGTTAGGTTTTATAACTACATATACATCACATATACACCATAACATTTGCACATACAAGGTCACGAACAACATGAACATTTCTCCGAGTATGCCATAATTGTTTGTCAGCAGCAGCAGTTATAGAAAAAAATGAAAATATGTCCAAACTTTGAGCCGATTACCTAAAATGTTCAGTTGTTGGTTGAATGGGACAAAGCAGCACAACCAACAACCTGGAGGAGGTGGGGCATGAAGTGGCTCATTTGCATTTAAAGGGCCAGTGCTCAAAACGACCTTTCTGGTGTCATTAGTCAGAAATAGGGTTGAAGATGGACCTTTTTTTTTTTTTTTCCTGTTGTATTGGTAATTCTTTCCTGCTACTTTTTATTATACTTCAGGGGTGTCAAACTCATTTTAGTTCAAGGGCCACATATAGCCTAATATGATATAAAGTGGGCCGGACCAGTAAAATAATACAAATAATAGGATAAGAACTTGTAAATAATGTCAATTCCAAAGTTTTCTCTATGTTTTTGAGTGAAAAAAGTAAAATTCTTTAAAGAAAATGTTTACATCTACAAACTGTACTTGAGCATAACATGAACAAATATGAACCTGAAAATTCTTACGAAAAAAGTGCAATGTTAACAATATTACGCCTTTGTTTATCATTTATACATGTGCATCACAACTTACAGATCACAGTGGATCTAAAAATACATAAAACATTTAGTAGCAGACAGAATATTGTTAAAATTCCACATTTCAGACATTTTTGTAAATGGCCAGTCTGTAAATGTAACCATTTTTGCGTAATTTTACTTTTTTTTTTTTGTTGTTTTTTTACACTAAAACAAAGAGGAATATTTGCACTTTTCATTATTTATAGGTTATTATGATAGTATTTTTCTGGTCTGACCCACTTTAGATTGAATTGACCTAAAATGATTTTAACACCATTGATTATTATTATCTTCAGTGTAATTTTTGCATTTTACAAATTCATCCCACGGGCTGGATCGGACCCTTTGGTGGGCTGGATTTGGCCCCCAGGCCGCATGTTTGACACCTGTGTTATACTTGAATGGAGCGACTGCAACACCCAATAATTTCTCTGAGATTATTAAAGCATTCTGATTATGTACTGTAGTATGTATGTGTATATAGTATATATGTGTACACCAGCGGTGGACTGTGCATTTCACGCCTAGGCCTTCAGTGTTCTACCTGACTTAACACACACCTTTTAACAGTGACATGCAGTGGAGTTCATGGCTGGGGAGGCACTGACTCTTTCAGAGCCAGATCTACAAATATATGGTGGTCTGAAAAACTGGAATAGAGAGAGTGAGCAGAAGGAATGGCCTGGGTATATGGGCTCTGCATCAAGTCAGCATAGGTAGACTGGCAGGAACTCAACAGGAAACCTTCAAAAAGAGCCATTTCAAACTAAAAATAAAAAAAGTTTATGGTCTTACCTTTATTTGTACATGAAATGTAATCCTCCATTTTTGATGAGGTGAATTAAAGTGTATAAAAAAGAACAAAGAAGATTATAAGCGCATGAATCTGTGGACTCACAGGCGCCATCTATCATGAGGCAGGGGTACTGTTTGCCTCCCCTAGTGACTTTTTCACTGCGGTTTTATGATTAATCTGTGAGTCTAAACACATTACAGAAATACATTCCATACGTTATGCAGATTATAGAAGGATAGAGCATATAATCAGAGTGTTTGAAAGCATTTTAACTGCGATATACAGAGGGACAGCGACACAATATTTTCATCGGGTACCAGCAGAGTTCATGAGGGGAGGAGACAGTTCTCCAGGAGGCACAGCACAGCGCTGCCTCACAACGCATCTCCTCCCTGTATTTGAACGGAGCATGCGGAAATTCTGCTATTCTAATTGACAAAAAAATAATAATAATAATAACAATATTGGCTTCAAAAGGAAAATGAGTTTATAGGACATTCCAGCTGACAACTATCAACATTTATTATATTTTATAGTCAAGTTTTTTTTTCTTTTCAAGATTGACAAGGGAGGCTCTGCCTCCCCTGCCTCCTCTGACTGCACGTCACTGCCTTTTAATACCATTACTATATCATCAATACTGTACAAACAATACAATACAACAGACGGTTATCTCATGTAGTGAGAATGAATGCCATTACTAAAGCAAGAAACCTAATGAACACAACTCAACAGGTCTCCTTTCACAACAGCTACAGCTCCATCCCATACCTCATTTCAAAACAAACACAACAATCAATATTTACTTTAACAACAAAAACATGAAAAAAATAACAACAAAAACATAAAATACATTATAGTCACCAAAACTGATACTTATTTTTAATGAGTCTGCAACCAAATCCATTGCTTCCCATGTCAACCATTGTGGGAAAACATATTTTAAATCAAAACCAATATATTTTAGCTAATGCAAGTCACTACAGATGGGGTTTTCTAGTTGAGCTTGCTCTAATTAGTCGCTCTTTGACTGTCCAATGAAATGACATGAAAATCACGTTATTGTACACCTGCTACATCATCCCCATGTGGCCAACATGGAATTTTATTGGTTAAAGCAACATGTTCATTTCCATTTATGTGAAGCGACAGATCATCTACTGTTGAATCTGAACACTTTAAGACAGATTCATTTTACTCAGCAACCCATGATGGTGAAATATGATTGGACAAATGCTCTACAGCAGGGGTGTCAAACATGCGGCCCGGGGGCCAAATGCGGCCCTCCAAAGGGTCCAGTTTGGCCCCTGGGATGTTTTTGCCAAGTGCAAAAATTCCAGTCTTGAATTGAATTAAGCAAAAAAAAAAAAATTAGCTTGAACTGAGTAAAAAGTCTTCAATTAAGCCAAAAAAAAATCTCAAATTTTGCAAAAAATCTTCAATTAAGCCAAAAAAATCTTCAATTAAGTTTTAAAAAATCTTGAATTAAGCCAAAAAAAAATCTTCAATTAAGTGAAAAAAAAATCTTGAATTAAGCCAAAAAAAAAAACAAAAAAAAAAAACAATTCTTCAGTTGAGTAAAAAAAATCTTGAATTAAGCCAAAAAAAATCTAGAATTAACAACTTAAATTTTTTTCTCTGTTTTAATGCAAAAAATAACATTAAATTATGAAAATATTTACATTTACAAACTATCCTGTAACACTAACATGTGAATAACCTGAACAAATATGAACAACCTGAAATGTCTAAAGAAAATTAAGCACAACTTTAACAATTTTTCTGCCTGTTCCTCAGTGTTTAGTGTCTTTGTAGATCTGATCCATAATGCACACAGAGAAATGATAAGTCGAGGCAGAATATTGTTAAAATTGCACAAAATGTTCTTATGTTTTTTAATTTAAATTTCAGTTTTGTGTTGTTGGGTTTTTTTTTTTGATATTTTATAAAAGTAAGTATTTTCATAATTTAATGGGGGTTTTTTTTACACTAAAAAAAAAGACAAAAATTTGGAGTTGTCATTATTTATAGGTTATTATGTTATTATTTTTCTGGTCCGGCCCACTTCAGATCAAATTTAGCTGAATATGGCCCCTGAACTAAAACGAGTTTGACACCCCTGCTCTACAGGAAGCAGTGTGAGCATGAGAAAAGCTAGGAAATAAAGAGAATTGCCTATTGGGAATAATTTAATATATTGTCATGGGACAAATATAACAATGTAGAGCAGTGTTTTTCAACCTTGGGACCAACGTGGGGTTGCCTGGAATTCAAATGGGGTCACCTGAAATTTCTAGTAACTGATAAAAAAAAAAAAAGAAAAACAACAACATACTAGTAAAAAAATATATGATGAGTTGAGAGAGACAATCCCAATACATAAAAAACATGACCGACTCTAAAGCTGAAACTAAAGCACTGTGGTACTGTTTATTTTTCAAATGTTCATTGTGGTCAGTTTCAGATGCTGCAGCTCTTTCATAATTCATAGTTTGAGTTATTGTTTGTTCAGTATTAATTGTCAGCCTTGTAAAACCAAGCTGGACTGACTGTACATATCCTGACCAAGGAAAATAAAATTCTGACTTTGTGCAGTAATCTACACCTGGCTTTTCTGCCTCTGTCCATAATAATATACATTATATAGACTAAATGTTGTCTAAAATTTAATTTGCAACATAGCATAGCAAACTATTACATGATCAAAAACAAATTAATTTTAGCAAAAAAAAAAAAAAGAAGTCTCTGTTTTGAATGTCTGGGGTCACTAGAAATTTGTGATGTTAAAATGGGGTCACAAGCCAAAAAGGTTGGAAACCACTGATGTAGAGTGTAAATGTAAATGTCTGATTCTTTACACCAGTAGAGAAGGTCTTGCATGCCTTGCCAATCAGCCACTGACATACTCATATATAGAAATATGGATACAAAATGTAGTTTTGGGTCAGACACATTGAAATTATCTGGGGTTTGTTGAGGCATATGAAAGCAACCTTTGTTCGATTGGTTTGAGAAGGCCGCTGCAGCAGAGCTTTTACACCCAGCAGCAGGTAGTGCCTGATGATTTCTATGAGATTGCACCAGCCTCATCAAACACTCTGAGAACAGCAGTAGGGAACGGCGGGGCCAATAAGTCTAAGTCCAGTCATGTTTGTCGATATAATGCTGAACATGAGAGGGTTATGTTTAGCAGTGTCAAAGCAGCTATTTGTGTTTGAAATGCTGGATTCAATAGTGCTTCCACCAGGCAGACCTAAGCCTGAGTGGATTCCCATCTATTTTCTACGTTTAAGTCCTCACCCTTTTAGTGTCAAGGTAGGAAGCATTACGTTTGATGGGAAACTTAAATAGTAAATCAATAGTACAGCATTTTTATTCCAGAAGTTGCATCTTGGTCAATATTGTACATCAGTCATCCTTACCTCTATCTTTTGCCAGTGTCATTAGTCCTGCATTCACTCCTAACCTTGTAAAAAATCTTGTAAAAAATAATCTTTAGCATTCATCAAAGCAAAAACAGACATCTTTTTACGGCGGCTCGCATTTGGAAATGAAAATCAAAATTCAAGGATCGTGCAGCACTTATTTCCGAAGCTGTCTTTGCTTAAAAGTCCATTACGTCGTCGGGGGCTGCAAATTGTACAAATTTAAATGTGTGGAGAAATGCACATTAAACTCTTCCTTTTCATAAATTGACATTTTTTGTTAACAGCAGCATTAAGAATTACTTCTTTCAGAGTTGTGAGGCTCTGAACTTTGGGCATTTAGTTGCGGGCTTCAGAGGGAACTAAATGTCCAGTTAATTAGTTTCCAGCAAGCAGGGGTATCTGCAAATAGAAGGAGAGACATGTCAGCTGAATCTGCTTTTCAAATCCGTGCAGTAAATGCCTTTGGGGGGAGCCAGATGTAGTTGTCAGAGGACAATAGATGAAAAATTCCTCTAATATCATTCCTCTTTTAAAGCATTACATTACAGCTCCCGTGGCATGGGGTCTGTGGCAATTCGGTTTCCTCTGAGTCAAACATTTTTATCTTAGGCAATAAGTAGCAGCAGCTCCTATCATGTAGGTACCAAACATTTCATTTATTGTAGTTGATGTAATAGGCATATCCAGTGTAGTAAACATTAAAGCGAAATAGCTCAGTGAATACAGTTATGAAAGTCAATAGGGCTGCAATAACATAAATCAATGGCACACAACAGCCCAAAGCTTATGCAATGTTCTACTAAATTAGGCATGTAACAATTACAGTCGTGTTTTTTTTTTTTTTTTCTTTCTCTTGTGTGACCTTTGATTAAGGCTCTGTCAGCCGGGGTTAGAGTGCTTCATGCATGGCCGGTACGATTACTGTAGGTAGCGCAAGGCCTGGAATTTATGAGCCAAATGTGTACGTGTGTGTGTGTGTGTGTGTGGACTGTGTAATTTTGTGAGCACATTCATATATTTATGAGATAGATTTTGAGAGAGTTTGTGAAACAGAGCAATAGGGAAGGAGGGGTGAGGGTGGATTAGTGTTACCTCATGTCATTAAGACGGGCTCTACAAAAATGATTTCATGGGTATTTGCTGTTTACAATCTTCTGTTCTGTTTGGACTTAAACTGCGGTGCAAATTACACACATACCTCATATTCTGCCTCTGAATGTAGCCTGAGGGAGGCTTCGTGTCTTTTCCCAGAGCCTTAAATAATGTGGTCTATAACATTTTTCATGTAGTGACCCTCTGCGCAGGACTTTGTGTTGAATATTTTAATACGCTAAGATCTTAAACCTTTTTACAGCACTCTCCCTCCACATTTTATTCCCCAGCTCGGGCTTAAAAAAAAAAAAAAAAATCACAAACAGCAGTGTATCAAAAACAAAAGGTATCGTCTTTAATCCCCACCTGGTGTTTACAAGGGTTATTATGGTTACTTTTGAAGACTTTATGCAAAATGATGAGCTAGGTAAAGCACCTTCAGAGGGGAACCCTCCATAATTGACCTTGCTGTCTTGAGCCTAGTCAGCAAGCAATAAAGAATGGTTAAATGTTAAGGCAGAAACTAAAGTGCTTGAAGGGCTACACGTACTCCGCATTAGAGAAATAATGGGCCGGCTTCTTTCATATTCCGTGTGAAACCAAGGTCACCATTTTCAGTTGTTTAATAGGCATGTAAGAGTGCAAAGCTGCGATTTCAACAAGGATTTATTTATTATTTTCTTTATTGCGTACATGTGTGTATATGTTTGTGCGAGCGTGTACCTGTGCTCATGCGCGCATATCTGGGAGGCTTTTCGCGCAGAAGGCAGAAAATGAATATCGTAATAATTACCCGCTGATTAATGATCCGTTTTAACAGGTATATGAGGTTTCTTCTTGAACAATGCAGATATATCAGCTGGATGATTAAAAGTAAAATTAGAAATGCCATGACACCTGAATGATTTAAATTAAAGTCTCTTGGGATTAACAATACCGGCCAGTGTCAAACGCAGAGTCTAATTTAACCTCGACTGAATGTGAGGCTGTTTTTAAAAAGGCGTGGATGCATTTAGAATCTCTTTGTTTTAACTCCGTTCAAACACAAATAATTATAGGCGACTATAAGACAGATAAATGGAAATGCCTTTTAGCAAGCCACTTATACAGCCGGCAAATTTACCAGACGTGGTGCGTATTAGCTCTGGCTTCATTCACATTCAAAATGTTTCTAATGGAGCAATTTAAGCTCTTAGCATCCAGCTGTCAAAACTCCTCAGCATGTCCCTTTTGGCCAGCCGTAACAGAAGCAAAGCATGTGATTGGCCTAATTGAGATGACATTTTCCTGTCTGTATGGAGAAGGTCACTCCAGAGTCAGTGCGAGTAGGTGCTGATGTCGCTGTCGCTTTTCCACAGCCTGGTGTACAGACAGACACATCCATCTGAAGCTATTAAAATCGTGTTGGCCTGCCCTCCTACGTCCTACTGTGATTATCATCTATTAACGGCCAGCACCACCGAGACAGCATTCACTGAAGAAGGCAGCTGCTTGACGAGCTTAACAGGGCTCGCTATAGGTTACACCTGCACGTGTTAATGTGGGCAGTGAGCATGGAGCGAGCATGGGACACATCAGTAAGATCCCTCGGGGGGAAAATTCATTGAAACCTGCACTGACACAAAGTCTGTTGCACTGTATTTGCAACAGTTCTACAAAACAGGGAGAGAGAATTAAGAAAATGAAGCCTGTGCTGATTCCACATTTCGTCTTCGGTTGTCTGGAAGACGACAACAGCAGCAGATGTTGATTTCATTTCAGTTGAATTTATATCTGTTATAAGCAAGAATGTGCATTTTTGTCAGTGGTGCCGATGAGAAGCATAACATAATCTAACATAACATAATAATCATAAATAATAAAATCTTTGCAAAATGAAGAAACAAACAAAAAAAACTATATAAACTACAGGGTGGGGAAGCAAAATTTACAATGAACATTTAGTTGTTTTTTCTCAGCAGGCATGACGTCAATTGTTTTGAAACCAAACATATATTGATGTCATAATCATACCTAACACTATTATCCATACCTTTTCAGAAACTTTTGCCCATATGAGTAATCAGGAAAGCAAACGTCAAAGAGTGTGTGATTTGCTGAATGCACTCGTCACACCAAAGGAGATTTCAAAAATAGTTGGAGTGTCCATAAAGACTGTTTATAATGTAAAGAAGAGAATGACTATGAGCAAAACTATTACGAGAAAGTCTGGAAGATACTATTAAAGAAGAATGGGAGAAGTTGTCACCCGAATATTTGAGGAACACTTGCACAAGTTTCAGGAAGCGTGTGAAGGCAGTTATTTAGAAAGAAGGAGGACACATAGAATAAAAAAATTTTCTATTATGTAAATTTTCTTGTGGCAAATAAATTCTCATGACTTTCAATAAGCTAACTGGTCATACACTGTCTTTCAATCCCTGCCTCAAAATATTGTAAATTTTGCTTCCCCACCCGGTATATATATAAACTAACAATCTATACATATACATATTGTGCATATTAGAATATTATATTAGAATATTATAACATAATTTATTTATTATTATTACAACTACTTTATTGTTATTATTATTACTTTGCTACTTGTTGTTTGTACTGGTACTTTCTAATGTGCAATTACAACTAAAATGTGGTCTACTTTTAGCTTTGGACACATGCACAGAGGCGTTGTTTATGCCACACAATGCTTATGCAGTAACCAGTGTCGGGAGTAACGCGTTGCTAAAGTAATGCATTTCAGTAACAGATTACTTTTTTGCTGTAATGCAGTAGTGTAAGTCATTACTAATCGCTTTTCAGTAATATTTTACTTGGTTCATGTTCAATAGCGCTTGTGTTACAACACACTTTTCATCCATAATTGACTTGCTCAAATGAAAAAACAAGTGGTGCCAGGCACAACAAACCCCACCCTTCGCACTTATTGTAGCTTATTTTGGCATCGATCCAGCTGATGTTATCATGTCTAAATAAATAAATAAACTGAACTATAATGAAAAATCCAAAACTATTATAAGCCTGATACATACACACTGAACCTAGACTTGACCAACTGACTCAACCCCAGATCATAACACTGCCCCCACAGGATTATCCTATAGGCACTAGGCATGATGGTTAGCAAAGGATAAATAACTTGAATCATATCAATCATCACGGTAATTATCCAGTGGATGGCTCTTTCCTGTTTGCTTATTTTAATCTTATTTTTTAATCAGGGAGAGTATATCGATGGATTCCTAATGAACTGAGTACATTATTTACATCTGATTTCTGAATATATTAAAAATGCAAAGTAGGGTTGCAGCGGTAAACCATTTCTAGGTGTAATAAAGTTATAACACCATGTCCATCTGCTGATTTTCAGTACTGAAAAGAGAATCTCACCTCTGTAAGCTTCGGTTTCCTCTCATTCTCTCCTGTTCCGAAGGAAGTACAGTTTGATTTATTTTTAAAGAAGACAGATTTGAAGATCTTGTTCCTTTTTTCCTCCTATTGTCTTTGTTCAAACAGGACATGTACCACTTTCTCCCTTATTACATTTATTTTCAAAAGGAAGATTTTTTTTTTTTTTTTTTCCTGCAGGTTTCCAGGACAAATAGTTTCCTGTTACAATCATGTTTAAAGCTGCAAGCAGTGCTGATAGGGCCCTCACACTGTGGGTTTTATGGAAGACATGTAGACATCATCAGGCCTGGTTCTATTTAACCCATGAAGACCCAAACATTCATGGGCGGCCAAAAGCATTCACTGATCTAGAGTGTTTAAAGGTGCGGGAGACTTTCATGACCAATTTTTCATCAAATCTATAAAACCTCAGTCATATCCTCAGTATCATGAATCTATAAGTCTTTCTGTGGTTACTCACCTGAATCTCTTCCCTCGTGATGAACAATTTTGAAGTGCCACCCACCATAAACAAACCATGTGTTTACAAACAGAGCGGAGAGGTAACTCAGGCATCTTTGGAATTTTGTTTTGCGACGTGCATTGTGGGAAACGGATGTTCGTACAGCAGTGCAGCCATATGATATTATATGGCTGCAACAAACCCGACATGGAAATGGCTGAAATGTGGAAACAGCTGGAGGAATATGCATAGAGGGAAGGGAGCTCCTGCCGTTTCCGCGTCGTGTCTGTGGCCGCTGCCAGGTGGCTGCGCGAACCTCCGTTTCCCACATTGCACATCGCGACAAAATTCCGAAAATGCCTGAGTTACCTCCCGGCTCTGTTTGTAAACATATGGTCTGTTTATGGTGGATGGCACTTCCAAATTGTTCGCCTTGATACAAGAGATTCAGGTGAGTAATCACAGAAAGACTTACAGACTCATGATACTGAGGATATGACTGAGGTTTGACAAATGTGATGAAAAATTGGTCATGAAAGTCTCCCACAGCTTTAATACTACAGGGTGTCTCATAAGTCTCCATACATAGGAGACATAATACATATGGTTCTAACATGTATTTCTTTATATTTCTTCTTTATAGTTCTTCAGCAGTGGAGGACACGCATTGAAATGTGTTCCCGACAAAATGGCAGTCATATAGAGCATATTATATAAATAAAAATGGTTTATGTCAAGAAACGTTTATTTTTCCTATGTATGGAGACTTATGGGACACCCTGTAGTTGATCCACTAATCCTATCAATACATGGAAATAATTAGTGTAAAATGCAGGGTTTTTTTTATCTTTTCATGGTCATCAGATATGACCATTTGGACGTTCAGAGGCTCCGTAGTTACCGTGGAAACACCATCATCTTCTACAACATTGAGTCATCAGTTGATGGAAACACTTGGCTTATGTTCAGTTAATGACATATTTTACTTAAAGTCACTTTTTCTTTAGCTTTCTCTGTTTTTGACATAATAACCCTCAAATGTAATCTTAGCAAAGTATTGATCTATAAATGAAATCTAGGAAAATATCTGATTTTCACTGAAAAAAATGCAAAATACAGAGGATAACATTACAATAAAGGTGATAAATCACTTAGGAAAGGTTAAATAGTGTGGAAAAAGTAACTTGGAAACTGCGACAAAAGTAGCACTGGGTCTTTATGGGTTAAGATATTGTACGTATGAGTTAAATGTCACTTTTCGTTGAGAACCCCTACTAAGCGTATGCCATCTGCCTGTAAACAACAGACTCCAAGCAAATATTAACTGATACTATCTTTAATATTTACTCTTTGCCTTTGCTTGTTCACATGTAGCAATATACATCAATAAATACTATTTGGTTTTTGTGATCAAATGTAATTAAATGGAATCAACAAATTAAATAGATTAGATTAGATTAGATTAGATTAGATTAGATTAGATTAGATTAGATTAGATTAGATTAGATTAGATAGAACTTTATTGCTTCTTTGGGCAAAACCCTAAGGAAATCGAAGTTCCAATAGTAGCACAAACACCAAATATACAAACAAGAAATACTACAAGAAAATAGCAAAATAATAACTATAAAAAGAAAACTGTGTTGAAAAAAAACAGACAAATTGAAAATTGTAAAGTACTAGTAGAAACAACAAGTAGCAAGATGGTAATAATAATAAGTAGCTAATCATGAGTATATATATACTGTGTGTGTGTGTGTGTGTGTGTACATGTATGTATAGTTTAATAATCACCGCATAAAACTTATAATAGGGTGGTAACAGTAAGTCATCACGGCATAATAATAATAATAATAATAATAATAATAATAATAATAATAATAATAATAATAATAATAATAATAATAATAAGCAGCAGCAGTAAGAAAACTAAATTATCATTAACAAGAAAACAAACATTGCACTTTGGAATAAGCAATAAACAACCTAAACAACATTGCACCACAGAATTGCACATTACATTTATATCTCTGCTGATGTGTATTGCTTGAGCAAATGTAAAGCAAATATTTTACATACACTATTTTATAGAGCTGATAATAAGCACCTTTGAACATGTGTATTCAGTCAGCACAACATGAGGGAAAGAGTTTCACCATTTTGCAGGTAAATTGGGGCTTCTTGTATCCACAGTGCAAATTAGAACCTTGAAAACATGAATTTGCGGCTACAGAGTTTGAGAAAATATTAATGTTCAGAATGTTTCGAAAGGGTCTATCACATTTCGTCTTTTCACACACTACAGAGGGTGAAGCACGCATAAAAATGCAGAAACTGGTTCTCTGTGTATGAAACGGCAATGTTGCAACCTGTGTATGCGTGACTCACCGAAGATGCTTTCTCTGGTTTCGCACACCATAGGGTGTAAATAGTGTGGAATAGTGGGAGCAGAGAGCTTCATGGTGCTGTGGTGAAACCTGAGTTGAACCCAACAGCAGACCAAAGTAGGAGGAAGATGGAGAGAAGATATAGAGCAAAGCCTTTACTTTTTCTTTCTTTTTTTTTTTTCCAAAGTTTTTCTATAGTTCCGATACTCCTAATACCCTCAGGTTCAGTGGACCAAAACACCACATGTAATACAAATATGTGGAGGGTGCACAGTGTGAAACTCATTGAAACTTTTTAATATCTTCTTCAGAGAAAATGAACCGAGGCCAATGAGTTAATAATTCATTGCATCATTTTTCTTTTAGTAAACACTGAAAATGGGTCCCACCAGTTGGGTTCATCTTGCAGCTTGTCACCATTTTTACTATGGTGCAGAGAAGCAGCAAGGTGAAGAGAAAGATCATTAAGATGGTCGCAAAGTTAAAGAGAATGCAGCCTCATGGGCGGCACGCAGAAGGGATAAAAAAAAAGCCTCTAATGTGATCTGAAGGTTAAAAGAAATCCTAACTTAACATCTACACCACATGTCATGCTTTCCAGAGCCAAAAATACACCTTCATGCTCAATAATTTCTGTGATTAGGTTTAAATGACCCGCATTAAAAGCCAAGTCCAGTACTGACTTTGAAAGGGTCAGTTTGCTTAAAGAGCTTTTTTCTTGTGGGGGATCAAGTTAAGGAAGTGCTGATTACATCCCAGTGAAACAGGTAGTGGAGTGCTGTTTACGTTTCCATATTCATGTGTTAATCCACCTGTGAAGCAACAACCCATAACTGCTAGTTAGCTTTTATGACCTCTGCAGGGGGGCGGAAAATTCAATAAAGTCTTTCATTGTACGCAAAATTAGTGTATGCCCCAGAGTGTAGAATGGGAAATCACATTGTTTATCCCAGAAATGTCAAACACTAACGTACCATTAAAGACTGAATTTATGATATTTGCATGTGATTATGTTGAGTGTAAATTGGAGTGTGGTTTGTGCAGGGGGTGGGTCATTCGTAGACATTAAATACATCTGTTTCTAAGTTAAAGACAACCTCAGGTATCTACATCCATGTTGAGCCTTAAGACTGATTTCTGCAAGGACTTGGTCAGTTTTTCTGAGCAGCAACAGTGTACAATAGTAGCTACCATTAACCCCAGGCAAGTGCCTATTTTTGGTAATTTCCACACACATTACAAGACAGTGACAGCACCAGTTCCAGTGAGGACAGTGAGTCAACAATCTCAGGTCCAATGTGGTCTACAGGGTCTGTAAGGTCCACCTCTGCGTGAACAGTGAGTGTACCTGCTTTGTTAAGTACCATGAAGTAATGGTACTAATGTAACAGATAATAATAATAATAATAATAATAATAATAATAATAATAATAATAATAATAATAATAAATTGGATTTTTATAGTGCTTTTCACAGCACCCAAAGCACTTTAACGTACATTACTGATCCATTATTCATTTACTTTGATGTTCAAAGTAATAATATGGATGTTGACGGGTGTCTGGATCAGCACTTATGTTGGTCTAATGTTCTAAAAGTAATGTTCTAATTTTCTAAAATACATGTTCCTTTCACCTTACATGCTTTTGTGTTGTATTTTTTCATACATACTTCTTGGATTTATTTATTTTTGTTTCTTATGGGTAAGGAACCAAAAATGTTAACTTCACTGACATTGATTTTCAACATAACAATAAAAAAAATTGTAAAAATTTCATGAACATAATACACTCGTGTTATGTACTCCAATTACACACTAAGGTTGAAATTTTGAATATTCAGAGTATCTCTATGAGTGAACTATCTTTTGGAGTACTTATGTATTTTGGGTCAAGGATCAGACAGGCCAAAACTGCATATTGATACGACCAATACTTTTGGAGTTACCAGTTTTTAAATTTCAATGGGTTTACAGCAGGGGTGTCCAAACTTTTTTTAAAGAGGGCCAGATCTGATAATGTGGACATTGCCAGGGGCCAGTGGTCCCTTCAGACATTTTTTAAACAGTAAAAATTACATATAAATGTGCTGTTCTACAACAATTTTATTTTCATTGTCACAATATCATTTTTTTAAATGGCAATGTAACCAAATCTAAGCCACTCAGGTGTGAACAAATTAAAACAAACAAACAAACAAAAAAAAAAATTCTGCCTTCCTTTCACATCTGGAGTCAGATAACATAGAACAAACTATGTGGAGTATCTTAAACTTCCAAGTTGATACAAATCTTAACCCCACATTCATTTTAAACATGACTTATATGAGTAATCATTACTCATATATTACTCAGTAATGCAAAGTCTGTTAACATTTAAGATGAAAACATATGACTCTTACTCTTGTCTTTCACAAAATCATTCAAAAAGTAATATTTTGTGTCACATCTACAAGTACATAACACCAGCAGTTACAGGCAACTAACCTGGCAACTTGGTAGCCTGCCTTGGTGGCAAATTCATTTAACTCCCAGGTTCACATGAAGAGTCACTGCTGTGAGTTTAAAGCAGCTGGAATTTGCTTCACTTTTTCAGAGCGCTCACTCCCTGCTAGTTTGTTTGCATTAGCATGTTTTATCTACTAGTGTCTCTTTACATTGAATTCCTTAAACAAGGCAACAGTCTCTTGACAAATTAGGCAAACATAATTGCCTTGATTTTCAGTGAAAAAAAATTGTAATTCCTATCTGTCCTGGAAGCGGCGGCCCTCACTGTCAACTTTAGTTTTTTTTTTATTTACAGGCGCCGTGGTTTGAAATTAGCGAAAAAGGTTCACGGTGAGGCTGTAGAGCCAGATAGAGTTAGAGTGGTGCTGCCACCATGAGGTGAAAGGAGAAACTGCATTTGGAACCTTTTATGATTCATGTACTCGGTTCAACAGTCCAAGCGGGCCATAAATAATATAATATAAAACCCAAGCTGTGGGCCGTATTAAATCTGACCGCGGGCCGTGATTGGCCCCCGGGCCGGACTTTGGACATGCCTGGTTTACAGGCAGCCTGCGGATGAGTCCATTCACAGCCGCAAATGGGGGGGCTGGATTTGGATCAACAGGAGAACCTGGTCTGGCTGGTTCTTACTCTGGCCTGGTTCCACTCCTCCTGTCAGACCCAGCCCGTTAGACCCCCCCCCCCTCCCTTGCTGTAACACATTGTTCTGCAAACTCTGATCAGACAAACCAGAGTTCGGATCCACACAGGAGTGAGTCGGAATAAACCGTCATGTTCAGTCCTGTGTAAAAGTCTCTGGTCTACGTCCATGCCAATGCTAAACTAAATGAGGGCCATACTCTTTCTTCCTAATCTGTGTGTTACACCTGTAAATTCAGTCGAATCAAGTATTGTGAATGTTATGAAGTCATACAATAACATGACTGTAAAGTCCTTTCAAAGACATATTTAACATCACTATGAATGCAGTATTTTCAGTTATTTGGGATTTCAATACATAACAAAATGAAGGCCATTCTATTTCTTCCTAATCTGCGTGTTACACCACTAAGCTTACACAAACTTTGCATAATTTAGGACCAATTCTACAAAAACTAAGCTCCCCATTTAATCTGCTTCTACAAACCATGGATTCCCACGGGTCAAAGCGCTAGTAAAGGTTTAACTCTGAAACTGTCAGCAGCTTAATAAGTGAGAGTACAAATATTACATTTTTAACCTTTTTGAGTGCCCACAGTGACTTTTTTTGGCAAAGCCGTGATGTCATTTCTTGTTTCTGTGTCCATTTCTGTTCATTCCTCTGTATCCAACATAGATAAGACATTATCGATCCCACGGTAGGGAAATTCAAGCATCTCAGCAGCATTTAAAATGCATGGTGACAGTAAAGTGAGCATGCAGAAAGAGAATGATAGCAATAAAATATGAATATAAAAATAAAAATATTAAATATTAATATAACATAGTAATAAAACAAATCTACACATATACAGATATTCTTAGGCCAGAAGAAAATGTAGTATAAAAAAACAATTGCACATGACCCAGAGAGATACATAGTGGAACTGTTTGTGGTCCTGCAGCTCACTGTAGTGATGGGTTGTACAGTCTGATGTCCGTGGGAAGGAATGACCCACAGTAAAGATAAATGTCCAAGCCCTGTATGTTCACCGGTGTGTGTTGAGTGTGTCCAGTGGAAGCCAATCACCATCTCCTTTGACTTATTGGTGTTTAAAGGGGTCATATTTTGCTAAACCCACTTTTTTTAGTCTTTGGTAAATTTATTTGTGTATTTGCAGCCTAATAGTTCAATAAGTTTGAATTTGACCCCTAGTTATATATTCATTTTGGCAAAAATCAAGTGAATTTCTACAACCCATTTTAATTCCTTCTTAATTTGTTACATCTGTAACTAGTTACGTCACGACATTTGCACATATAAGGTTAAGACTTCCTATGAACATTTCTCTGACTACACAATAACTGTTTGTCAGAAGCAGCGGTTGTAGCCCATACTGAAAATATGTCCAAATTTCGAGCTAATTACCTAAAATGTTCAGTTTTTGGTTGTATTAACAAACTCAAGTGGCTGAACGGGACAGAGCAGCACAGTCAACATCCTGGAAGGGGGGTGGGGTCATTTGCATTTAAACGGCCAGGTCTCAAAATGACCTTTCTGGTGTCATTACTCAGAAATAGGGTTGAAGATGGACCTGTGGAGTTGAATTAATGAAGAATTCAGACCCAAGCATAGCATTTACAGTTTATATAGACCGCAGGGAAATGTTTTAAAATGCAGAATTCCATTTAAAAAGCAAAATGTTTCTCCTTTAAAAGCAGAAAGTTCTGTTTACACCAGCCGACAAAGTCAACAGTGATGCTTCTGTGTTCATGTTCACTGTCATCTGAGAACTTCTGGAGGTGACAGTGGTTGGAGTTGTGACTGAAGTCCAATGTGTAGAGATAAAACTGGAAAGGAGAGAGTACTGTTCCCTGTGGAGCCCCGTGTACTGCAGACTACCACATCCATGCAGTCAGATGCTGGTCCACTCCTGCCTTCTCCAGCTTCCCTGGCAGCAGCTCTGGCTCTTTGGTGTTGAAAGTAGTGGAGAAGTCACAGAACATGATTCTGACAATGCTTCAGGTGGTCTCCAGGTGAGACTGAGCCTGATGCAGCAGGTAGACGACAGCGTCATCCACCCCAGTCCCAGAGCGATAGGCGAACTACAGCTGGTCCAGTGCTACACTCCCATTCATACACTAGTACTATGACCTCAAGTCCATAAAACACATCCAGTTATCATTCCATGTGATAATCAAGAGGAGAGGAAATGTTGAGGTTGATAAATAAAGTTATGCCGAGTTTCCATTACGTGGTACCCGACTCGACTCGGCCATTTTGTGTTTCCATTATGAAAAATAACCTGGAATCTGGTACCTGGTCCTAGCTTTTTGGTACCTGCTCCACCGAGGTTCCAAAATCGGGGAAAGAAATACTGAAACATGACGTGTAAACACTGCAGATCATTGATTGGTCAGAGAGTTGTCTCTGTGTCATTGCATCGTCAATGTGCGACCCAGCATTTAAAAAAAACAGATTCAGAAGTTTACTGTAAATATACCGTTGGGTTAATCCACATGATGACAGCCTGTAAAACTACACCGTGGTCGATTGAGGAACTTCAGACATTTCTGTCCTTGGTGGCCAATGAAAAAATTTAGCGCAAGCTTGACAAGGCTATACACAAGTGAGTTTTTGAGCAACTCTCTGAGCAGACTCTCTGAGCAGAAGTTATGCGCCGTATCGATATGACGTCCAGGTATTCTAAAGTCGGTAGTATCCTGTAATGGAAATGGTTTCCAGGAATAGTATCCAGTACCCGAGTTGAGTTGAGCCAAGTCCAGGCGAGCCATGTAGTGGAAACATGGCAGTACAGTACCCATAAAAAATATAAACAATGGCTAATAGTAGCAGATTAGCTAACTGGATATTTATAGCTACCCCTGTTACAGAGCAAGACTTTTATGACTTAAGTACTATAATACTTAAAATGATTCATTTGAATTCCACATCCGTCTGTCAATCTCACGCTCCATCCTTCCCTCACTCGTGAACAAGACCCCGAGATACTTAAACTCCTCCACTTGGGGCAAAGACTCCCCACCGACTCCCCAGCGTCTGCAGTGATGCAGTCGCTGTACCGGTCGGTTGTGGTAAAGAAGGAGCTGAGCCGAGAGGCGAAGCTCTCGATTTACCGGTCAATCTACGTTCCTACCCTCACCTATGGTCATGAGCTTTGGGTCATGACCGAAAGGACAAGATCCCGGATACAAGCGGTCGAAATGAGTTTCCTCCGTCGGGTGGCTGGGCGCACCCTTAGGGATAGGGTGAGGAGCTCAGTCACCAGGGAGGAGCTCGGAGTAGAGCCGCTGCTCCTCCGCGTCGAGAGGGGCCAGCTGAGGTGGCTCGGGCATCTGTTTCGGATGCCTCCTGGACGCCTCCCTGGGGAGGTGTTCCGGGCATGTCCCACCGGGAGGAGACCTCGGGGAAGACCCAGGACACGTTGGAGAGACTATGTCTCTCGGCTGGCCTGGGAACGCCTCGGGATCCCCCCGGAAGAGCTGGAGGAGGTGTCTGGGGAGAGGGAAGTCTGGGCATCCCTGCTTAGACTGTTACCCCCGCGACCCGGCCCCGGATAAGCGGAAGAGAATGGATGGATGGATGAATTCCACATCATCTTCAGATTACTTTCAGTCTTATTCAATAATAATTCTGCTGTTTCCCCGACAATCATATAAAACACCGAGCATAGATAAATTATAATCATCACTATATTGTAGATAAATAAGTTTAGCCCCTTCTGGTGAGTCACTAAACAAAAAAGTTACAGTAAAAAACCATATAAGCTCAGCTGTTATCGACTGTTTGGACCTGGAGATGAGCCTAGAGACACCAAAAACACTTGAAAATTGGGGATGTTAAGCAATTAATATTTTATAATTTTTCTATTTATTTATTTTTTAATCATAGAAAATCGTGACACTAAAAGCACCTACAATAGATTATAGATATTTTCCTTTAAATTACTGGAGAGACAAATTCTAAATTGGCATAAAATGAAACTAACACTGGTCTACAAGGAAAAGGCTTCCAGAATAAAAGTAAAGAAATTTTACCACATGAGAGTCACTGATAAAGAAAAATCAAGTCAAAAATGCTGGTTGGCTAAACTTTCCAAGATACAGCCTTGGGTCAAAATATGAAATTCAAGAATTAACAAGAGAATGGGTTTGACTCAAAAGGAATATTTGTCTCAGAGCTACAAGATCTACTTCAAAACAGTCTGCACATTAGAATACATTCACTTTACAGGTACTATTTGGTGGAAGATTTATAAAACTATTATATAAATGTACATAAACCAATATATATGTGTAATAACACTTAATCATATACCTTGAAAACATCAGCAAACCGGCACTTTTGTCATTTATTTTCCAATTAATCTTATTAAAATACGTAACATTTAGCACATTTAATCTCTGTAGCAAATCATTTCTTAAAAATTGTAGACCAGTGTAATTAAAAGGACACGTGCCTAACACTATATAAATAGATGTATTTAGACCGGATACTTAGCTTGGCATTACACAGACTTTTTTCTGAATCACAATATCCTTTCAGTTGTTCATTGTACTGCTGAAAAACAGTTACATGGCGGATTGGATAAATAATAAGTTTCAAGCATCTCTTGGTGCTTCATCAGGCTGCTCATTGTTTCTCTCTGCCTGTCAGGCACACCCCCCGTTTGACACACTGTTTGTCTTCGCAGTTTTGTGTTGTCTTCATTCTGTGTCTCATTGATATGTTGCAATCAATAGAAGACAATTCAATTTACAAGTCTGTCACTTCAAAAAACAAACTGTAAAAAGTAATTATCAGCTTACACTCATTGTTTGGTCTGTCCAATTATAAGCGATACTCTACCTGTCAGTGTACCTTCCTCTATAGCTCACAACACACAGTCATCACAATATCTCGGCGTACTGTGGTACTTCATTCATTATTTCTCGAGCGAAGCGGGGTTGAGCCTGGTAGACCGTCAGCTGGTGTCATGTGAGAGCCATATGAGTGCGATTCCCCGCAAAGAGAAAATTACAGCAATGCATTCAGGTGTCCCCTCAGCCATGCGTTCAGGGCACTTCTGGGGGCTGAGAGGGAGGCAAAGTAAATGTGACAGGCTTAGATTAAATGCCAGAGATGGGGCGTTTCTCACACACGCTACAGCCTCCTGGACAGCAGCCTAATTAGGCACTTCCATGCTCTGCCATCAGCTCGTCTAACAGAATGCTCCATCCAAAAACACATTTGTTAATGTAAGAAAATGTAACACAGCAATACTGTATTGCTCTACAGTTGAGAGACACATCCCTACCACTAAAAATGAGCTCTTTGCAGTTTAACATGCCAAATATTTGACTGAATTTCACCTGATATTGAGCATTGCTCTTCTATCTACTTCTTTTCCTCCTTCACTGACATTTCTTACCTGTGTAGTAAATGTTCAGGTGGCTGCTGACACATAAGATCAAATGGAAGGTGTTTTCCCTATCACCTTCCGTATTTTTTTTTTGCGCGAACTTGCCAGTCTGTATCACTAGCAGAAGGTCAGGTGTTTTTCTCAGGCACAACAAATGCAGATAGCATCTGCTTCACAGATAGAGTGTTCTTCATGGATATTATCACGTCAAGCAGAGGGCAGAATTCTCTCTTTCATATCTGCTCTGATATCTGCTCATATGCCTCTGCACAGACATGCTGGACAGGAAATAAATCTGATTATGGAGTGCGTGGGGTAATGTTCAATAATAAAAAGTATTATTTGCTAAGATCAATGTGTGTCGCCATGGCGATAAAGTACAATGAATGGAAAGTGCTGGAAGCCTGCAGTAAATTTTGATGCGTTGTGATATTGAACACATTGTGACAACATACTGCTTGCCAGGGCTGTAAAACATCTTCCAACAGGCTGTTGAACATCCGCCTACTACATTCTTACACACCATGACTGCCATATATCAAACCTGGGCCACCGCATGCAAAGGCTAAGTGTGTGAGGGATTACATGGCAATAAGTAAAATAGGACAGCGCTAAATATTCATCAGGAAGAAAGCAGGTCTCTACGGGTGCACGTGTGCAAATTAATGGGGGTTTGTCTGCACATACTGTATATGTGTTTGTGAGTGTGACAGGACGGAAAGTTCCATCAATCACACAATTACAGCTGGGTGTGACAGTGACATGAATCTGGATGACTGATAGACGGACCAAATCCTTTCAAGTCTCAGGCTTAGGCAACACGTCCTTTTACCTGAAATACAGAACAGGTCGATCGGTCACGACTCCCAATATGACATTGTGCAGTGTGCATAAAATAGCACAGATAAAAATAAAGATAATGAAAAGAATAAAAATAGAGCTGCATTTACGCTGTGGCATGGACTGGTCAGGTTTAAGCAGTGTTGTGCAAGTTACTTCCAAATTGTAATCCATTACAGATGATTTGTTCTGTAATTTAAAAGTAATTCCTTACCTTACAATATTACTGTGTCAGAATGGCAATGCATTACATGACTCTTGTATTACTTTAGAGTTATATACAGACTCTCATCATAAATGGTATGTGCCCCCCCCCTCCCTGATACAAGAGATAGGAGAGCCTTGGGACGCATAAACTTGCGTCCCAAAGTACATGTGGACGGATAGCTCAGTAAGTAACGCTACGGTCTACAATGTTCAAATCCCAGCAGGAAAGATTGCATTTTTTTGACATTTCACATGTTCAAACAGGGGATGCAGAGCCGAGAACGCTGGTAGATAAATCCGCAACCGATAAAGAGTTCTAACGAGTCATAAAAAACGTAAGCTTACCTTGTCATTGCTGATCACAGGGATCAAGCTAACTAGCTTCTGTAATGCAGGGTTAGGGTTAGTAATGGGGTTAGTGATGTAATGAATAGTGAATGAAATCCATCCATGTGGCCAGTGGACTGTCTTCTGCCATCTTCACCCACTGGCTGAACACCAACAGGAAATAGAACTTTCTCGATGCATTTTCGATTCCTTAAGGTCTTATAGTCTTGCTGTTTTATTTTTTTCATTTGAGCAATTAAATTATGGGTGACAGTGTGTTGTAACGCAAGCGCTGTTTAACATGTACCAAGTAAAATATTACTGAAAATTGATTAGTAATGCCTTACACTGCTGCGTTACAGCAAAAAGTAATCTGTTACTGTAATGCATTACTTTTGTAACCTGTTACTCCCAACCCTGGATTTAAGTGAAAAAACAAAATGGTTAGGGTCAGGAAAAAGGCAAGGAAACAGCTAAATGAAGAAAGATGACAAAAGCTAGCAAACAGTTATGGTTAGGTTTTAGCACACAAAGGTTCGGTTAAACCTTATCTTTCATGAAGCAGAAAATTGTCTATAGGTGCCACATGCATGGTTTGTATAACTGATGACAATTTCGGTTCTGTTATTGATTGGTGATTGGTAATTTTATAATTTGATTGCATTTGAAGAGGTGTTGCATGATTGTATTTTGATATCTGCATTGTTATTTGCACAGTCATGGTGTTTCGGTTGTTTCGTGTCAATGTGTGGGCAATTTACTAAGGATGGATGTGGGAGTCTGTGGCTTTAAGAAGTTTGCGCTGAGCTTGGGGGTGCTACGTGCCCTGGGGGGTATACAGCATTAGAGCTGAGAGGAGCTCACAGTTTTTCTGACCGTGTTGGACCGTGTTCTGACCGTTGTGGAAGTTCGTATGTATTTTCGCAGTGTTTGGACAGGATAACGTATGCAGTGGATTCATGTATGCATGTGCTTTTTGTTTTTCCGTATTTTTGTTCAATAAGTCTAAGAAGACAAACTTTTGTGGAGGACACACTTTTTCCAACACGAGTCAGCCATGAGCTCCGGTGGAAGGTTTTATTGGAAAAACTACATTGTCTTTGGTTCCACCCAGAGAAACGGGCTATCCTTAAGAGATATAAACACAGATTACACAAAATCATAATCAACATTAAAAAAGGGCAGTAAAAAACTGAAGACCTTTTGTTCAGAAACAGGCAATTAATCCAGTTAAACAATTTAACGACTTAATTGCATTTAATGTAAAAGATTTCTTGTAGGTATTTTCTTGCAAAATCAGGAGCTCATTGGATTGAGACTTGTTAAGAGCTTTTTTTTTGTTTTGTTTTATTATTTTACTTGCAGTATTTATGATTCTGCGTACTTTTAACACCCAAGCTAACAAATTGGTCAGGGTTAAGAAGAGATTCTTGCAAACAGCTAGAAGAAGTAGTTACATGACAACTGTCGCTGTTTCGTAAAGTCACATTAGAGCTTTTCTGTCTTGAGTTTACCTGTTCTCCTCCTGGTCCTCCAGTTTCTCCCACCATTATAAACAGGTACATGCAGGTTAATTGTTGTGTCAGGGCCCCTGATAAATGATAATGATAAAGATTTCAATGGCAGCTCACTGCCCCTAATGTCTACTATATGCTAATACTAACTGCTAATGCTAATGTCATGTACTGTGTGTGTATTAGTATTAATTTCCCTACAGGGATAATAAAGTGAGTTAACCTTTAACCTTTTAAAAACCACAACCATATGTCATGACCCCTCCCTTCTGATCATGTGGGCTGCTTGTCTGTCCCTAACGTTTGTGTGCAGGTGGAGTTAGGGGCAGACCGGCGTACATGCGTTACACATCTGGGCCTGATGCGCTATGCCTATTTATACCGGCGGCAAAACGCTGGATTCTCTCTCTCCTTCGCTGCTCAGGCCGACACCAGCACCAGACCACCTGTATCTTTTCGTTACCTTTGTCTTTTGTTTTACACCATACAACTCTCACACTTATCACATTCACTCATCTCAACACTCACCCGATTACTGATGCTACAGATGCCACATCCAATACGGTTTATACTGTTTGCATATTTCTCTTTATTTCATTGTAAATAAATCACTTTTCTTTAATGCATACTTTGTTGTCGGTGTCCTTTTGTCATGCCTAGAGCCACGTCATGACATTAAGTTTTATTAGATGTGTTAACTATCCTATCTGAATTTCTGAGTTATGACTCAAAATGTGGGTTCTGAGGTCACAGCCAACATAACCTTTGACCTCACTGATTCACTTTTGAGTCCAAGTGAACATTTGTGCCGATAAGCCTTTCTTGAGAAACACAGAATTTATCGTAGTTGTGAACGTTAGTCAGATGTTTCCGCAGTTTGTGACTCCATCATATCCAACCAGCTGCCTCTTTCTAAGCATCGTCCATACCTAACGAAGGAAACAGACGCTTTTTCTTTATTCCTGTACTTAGTCATAGAACCACAAGAGGCTACCAAACAATAGCCCCTTTTGAACAGCACTTCTGTAACTGGAATAATTCGCCTTTATTCCAGAACAACGTTTGTGTAAACAGAATGGTGGGATCATTTGGTCCCACTTTTATCATGGCTCTGTAACACCTCTGGAGGTAGTAACAAAGCCATGATAAAGGTGGAATCATGAATCCAGAATGCTATGTTAAAGGAACTCCTCTCATTCTGCAACCAATGTGTGACGTTTTGATGACGTATTGCGTGTGCGACCTCCACGCCGGAGGAACTTAAAAATGACCACGGACCGTGTACAGTAAACAAACATATCAACGCGACTAGAAAGATGTCAAACTGGGGAGACACCGAGATCCACAAGCCGCTATGCTCGGGGTATTTCTGACACATGTTGGGATTCTACTTACAAATCTGACTCCAATTCTCTATCCCCCGTGTTAGTTACATTGGTTATTACCTTGATCACAAAACAGCCCAGGTAGCAAATATTTTGGCAGTATTATGGCATACATTTGAGATTTTTGGCTTTCTTTTGGCATTATGAAAGCCTTTTGGCTTTACTGTGGTATGATTAAGGGAATCTATAATAGCTATGGAGGCACCAGCAGTATATGGCTGAGTTATGGCATATGTCTGGTTAACCAAAAGACTGGACAAAGATCAGGATCAAGTATAGGGATGGTATGGCATGTTTATGGCAAGCCAGAAGATTGACTAAAGAGTGGCAACATCTTATTCCATATATGGATGTGTTTTGGTTGTGTTTTAGCATATTTCTATAAAGCCAAAACACTGCGCAAAGAGTGGGAATTTCTACCCAGAAGAAATTTAAAATCATTTTAAAAGCATGATCAACACAAATTTTGGGTGAATTTTGGCCTCCTTCTGGCCTCTCTTTGGGTCAGTTTTGGCTACTTTTTGGCTGGATTATGGGGATTTGGGGCTTTTCGGGGACAATTATGGCTATATTTTGGGAGTCCACAATTAGTTTTGGGTGAATTTTGGCTTCCTTCTGGTTTGATTTTGGCTTGCCTATTTTGGACCATTTAGGGCCCATACATCCACCCAGAACTTTGCCAAATGGCATGCCAGTTTTGGGCCAGATTTAAGCCATAATGATTTTGCTATCTGGGAGACCTGAAACAGGATTTAAGAATAACAATGAATCAATTATTTAATGAACATTAATCAAACTTACACAGATCTGTGGTCTCCCAAGGTTGCAGAGAATCAGTTTTCCAGGCCCACAGACAGAAAGTCTCCAAACATAGAACCCATCTCTCTGGCTCCCTGTCCTCAAGAACCCAGAGAAACCTTTTTCCTCATCCTTTATAGTCATACAAGGGGTGTTGTCTCTTTCTGGCCTCAACCAATAACATTGCACCTCCCCCACCTTACATCTGTCACCCCCTGTCCTTACCCCACAGACCTCTTAAACTCTTCTCCTTATGTATAATAAAACAATAAACATTCCACACTCCTAAAAGCTAACCTAACCCATCTGTGTCCCTTTGTCTGTGTTTTCCACTCCACCCTTTTAAGCTTGTTGCCTTCTCATATTAATACATCACACAACTCAACTTAATCAGCTAAAAACAGATATTATAATTATAACATCAGATTCTAATTTCAAAACATAGTTAGCCTCATGTTTATAACATATTAAATTATAATTCTATAATGCTTGAGTTTTTTATATGTTCTTCAACTGTATAATTCTAACACGCACAAGTTATACATTACACTATACGCTGAGTCACTGCCCCTTTGATTCCAGAACGTAGGTCCGCTGTGTAAAAGTCCAGCTTGTCTCTCTTCTGTTACTCCTTTGGCTTGGCTGTGGAAATCAGTATATGATGGAAAAAAAGTGGGATCACCATCTCACCTTTTTTCCAGGATCTCTGTGTAAAAGTGGCTACTGGTGAGGCAGGCGAATGTGCTGTTAAGAATCTTCGCTTGTCAACCCATGATTTTTTTCTTTCTTTTTTTGTGATTTCAGGATGTTTTCAACTCAGTCTCTAGGAATTATGTTTCATAATAATTCAGCATTTAATAATTTAAATGGACAGTGCTTGGTTCAGCTAGGGTAACAGAAGTGGGGATTATCTAATATAATAATAATATAATAAATAATTTCAGTAATTGTGTTTTGCAACATTAAATGCATCTCCAACATCAAGTCAGATGTCAGCCTAAATCGAACAATAACAAAAGATAATGTCTGTGTTTCTTTCACACACACCAAATGTAACATGAAGAAAATTGCATTAAAGATGCAACAAGATGAAAGCAATGTAAAATATGCATCAAGAATGAAACAACAAAAGAGACATAACAAGTCAAAGATGACATGAAAGATACAGCAAGACGAAAACACGCCGGTTTTGTGATTCACCGCTGATTGTGTTCACTCATGTCACCCTCAACAAAATACAGCTGAGTGCAATCTGAGCTCTTATTCAACAAGACAAATGTATGTGGAAATGGTTAGAGGCAAAAATAAGGATGTAGGATGGGATTGTCATCTTGTTCAGTACAGCTGGAGCAGAATACCAAATACAGTATTTAGAAAAGCACAAATAGAGGGTTTTTAACATATTTCATACAGATTTTATTAACCTATAAAGACCCAGTGCTACTTTTATGACAGTTCCCAAATGATTTTTCCTCTGTAGTTAACCTTTCTTAAGTGATTTACCACTATTTCTTGAAATATTATTCTCTGTATTTTGCATTTTTTTCAGTGAAAATCTGGTATTTTCTTATATTTAATTCAGTGATCATAAACATGTTCATAAAAGCTCAGATTAAAGTTGAGGGATGTTATATCAGAAACAGAGGAAACAGAAAAAAAGTGACTTTTTTCCACCAAATATATCAATAACTAAGCATAAAACAAGTGTGTCCATCCAGTGTCATTTATCAAACTACATGGGTTTTAGGAAAGGCTAGGAAAATTTATTTATATAGTACCATTCATACACAAGGCAATTCAAAGTGCTTTACAAAGGCATAAAATCACATTAAAATCATAGAGAAAAAAAACATTCAACAAAAGAAAAGTACAGAAAAGATAAAAATAAAGAAGTAAATTAAAACAGGAATAAGAGATAGTTAAAACAAAAGCTAAAAACAGTCTTGACTAAAATTTAGAATTTAATTCAATCAAGACACTTAAAATTGTGAGTGTCAGCGCAGGTATTAAAACTGAAAACTACTCTATTCAAAGTCAGCTGTAAACAAATGAGTCTTTAACCTGGATTTAAAGGAACTGAGAGTTTCAGCAGTTTTCTGGTAGTTTGTTCCAGATGTGTGGAGCATCAAAACTAAAAGCTGCTTCTCCCTGTTTGGTTCTGACTCTGGGGACAGAGTTCATATGGTAAAAGGAGGTCACTGCTGGATTTGGGCCCTGAACCATTCAGAGCTTTATAAACTAAGAAAAGCATTTTAAATTCTATCCACTGAGAGACAGGAAGCCAGAGTGAAGACCTCAGAACCGGTGTGATGTGGTAAATGTTTTTGGTTCTGGTGAGGACTCGAGCAGCAGCATTTTGGATCAGCTGCAGTTGTTTGATGGACTTTTTAGTCAGACCTGTAAAGACACTGTTACAGTCTGTTTCTGCTTCTTAAAACTGGACCAACATCTGACCATGAATAAGAAGCTCATAAACCCCTCAAACAGTCCAAACTAACCCTGGCCCTTTTCCACTGCACCTTTCCAGCACGACTCGACTCTATACGGTTTTAGCGCTTTTCCACTGGGGATTGTACCTGGTAACCGTACTCTTTTTTCATACCACCTCCGAAATTTCCACTGAAATTTCACTGCCAGCCACTGATTGGTCAGAGGGAGTGTCGTCACACGTGCAACAGGGCATGAGTGTCTAACTCAAACACCATGCCTATATGCGCATTACATTTACAAGGTAAAGTAGGCTATATTGACAAAAAACGCTTTTCTTCATCATTTTACTCATGGCTCGGTTCGCATGGACCCCACCGTTCAATGTGACATCTATTGTACAGGGTGTCCCATAAGTCTCCATACATAGGAGACATAATACATATGGTTCTAACATGTATTTCTTTATATTTCTTCTTTATAGTTCTTCAGCAGTGGAGGACACGCATTGAAATGTGTTCCCGACAAAATGGCAGTCATATAGAGCATATTATATAAATAAAAATGGTTTATGTCAAGAAACGTTTATTTTTCCTATATATGGAGACTTATGGGACACCCTGTATATAAGGCGTTAGCTTACCATCAGACGTCATCTCTTGGCAGCTCCTATCCGCTGGTCTTCAGCTTCATACAGCTGTATGGCTTTCATAACTCTCCACGTGTTTTGTCTTGCCGCTTGTATTTGTTTCTGTCTCTCTCCTTTCACCTTTTGTAATAATAATAATAATAATAATAATAATAATAATAATAAACTTTATTTATAGGCGCCTTCCTTGGCACTCAAGGACACCTTACAACAGTGTTTTTCAACCTTGGGGTCGGGACTTCATGTGGGGTCACCTGGAATTTCTAGTAATTGATAAAAATAAAAATGAAAACTTACTAATTAAAAAAAAATTATGGTGAGTTGATAGAGACAATCAGATACATAAAAGGCAGGACAAACTGTGAAGCTAAAACTGAAGCACTGTGGTACTGTTTATCTTTTAAATGTTTATTGTGGCCGGTTTCAGATGCTGCAGCTCTTTCATAATTCATAGTTTGAGTTATTGTTTGTTCAGTATTAATTGTCAGCCTTGTAAATCCAAGCTGGACTGACTGTACATATCCTGACCAAGGAAAATAAAATTCTCCCTTTGTGCAGTAATCTACACCTGGTTTTTCTGCCTCCGTCCATGGTAATTGTTATGGAAATGTTCAACTGATAACCCACACACAAAGAGGAGGAGAGAAAGTTAGAGTTAAAATAAATAAATGCATTTATTGAGAAGTCAGTCACAGAGAAACTCTGTAAGTGAAGTCTGATTAAACAAGAGAAAACTAAAGATTATATAGAACCAAATCCAACCCCCTCAAACTATGATGTCATTCCTTACGTACATCGTACCACCCCATACTACTCCTTCTCTGCTCCGTGAAGAGGTCATGATGACCTCTCCACTCTAACCTTGCTTGGATCCAATCTGGAGTGCAGGCGCCATCCTCTATCTACACATTCAGACATTTAGGTGTTTGGGTTTTAACTCAAGGCAAGAACTCCGTTCCTGGGTTGGGGGTGTTACAGAGTGGTAAACATCACACATAATGAATAATGACTCAGCATTAAAAGAAGATGTACTAACAGTATAAAATATAAAGAGTATAAAACATAAAAAGTAAATTTTTCCACCACATAATATACATTATATAGACTAAATGTTATCTAAAATTAACATTTATTTGTGACATAGTAGAGCAAACTATTACAGGAGCAAAAACAAATTAATTTTAGCAAAAAAAAAAGTCTCTGTTTTCAATGTTTGGGGTCGCCAGAAATTTGTGATGTTAAAATGGGGTCACGAGCCAAAAAAGGTTGGGAACCACTTCCTTACAATAAACAGGACAGTATGAAACAAGCAATAAAACAGAGGAAAAAACAAAAGGCAGGTTAAAAATTAGACAATGCAGTAGTGGTCACAAACAGAAAGCGGTCCTAAACAGATAGGTTTTGAGTTTGGATTTGAAGAGTGGGAGTGAAGGGATGTTTCAGAGCTCCGGTGGCAAGGAGTTCCAGAGTTGGGGAGTAGGGCGGCCGAATGCTCTGGTCCGCATGGTGGTGAGACAGGCAGAGGGAACAGTGAGGTGGATGGAGGAGGAAGATCTGAGAGTGCGAGAGGGAGTAGCAACATGAAGGAGGTCAGACAAATATGGAGGGGTGAGGTTATGGATGGCAAGAGAAGTATTTTGAATTCAATCCGGAACTTTACCAGGAGCCAGTGGAGCTGCTGCAAGACAAGAGTGATATGGTGAGTGGAGGAGGTTCTGGTGATGATGGGAGCAGCAGAATTCTGAACCATTTGAAGTTTATGGAGGGATTTGTGTGTAGGACCAAAGAGGAGAGAGTTGCAATAGTACAGGCGAGAAGTGACTAGGCTGTGAACGAGGATAGTGGTATGGGCGGGGGGGGGGGGGGGGGCAGAGGTGCTTAATGTTAGATAGGTGAAAGTATGCAGATCGAGTGATGTTATTGAAGTGGGATTGAAAAGATCGAGTACTGTCGAGGATGACATCCAGACTCTTAACCTGAGGGGAAGTGGAGACAGTGGAGTTGTCAATAGTCACAGAAAAACTGTCAGTTTTAAATAAAGTTGATTTTGCTGGTGAGGTAGAGCTGGGTGTCATCCACGTAACAGTGAAAGTTGATATTATATTTCCAGAATATGTTGCTCGAGCTGCGACAAAAAGCCACAGACTGAGCAACAAGTACAGCATCACCTCCATGTCATACATTGTCATTACTGTTTACTAGGCCTGTAACGGTACACAAAAATTTCAGTTCGGTATGTTTTCAGTTTTGAAAGCCACGGTTCGGTTTTTTCAGTTCGGTACAGGAAGAAAGAAAACCCCTCAAAATGTGTTTAATGCATTTATTATGAATTTTGAACATTTTTCCCCAAATTTTTGGATACAATAGAATATAGAAAAACAGGAGTATTATAATTCGCTGCTATAAATTAAATAGAAAAAAAAAAAAAATGAAATGTATTTTAAACATTAGTATTTCACTTTCCCTGAAAGTTAGGGTTAATCACAGTTCTGTCAGTTCACATTCTGCATAAAAATAACAACCGAACAATTCCACATGAAGTGCAACATTAAGAAGAGGGCAAACTCGTATTCTCTTTTAACAAACTGAAGAGCAACATTGACAACAAAATTAAGCAAATGATTTATTTTAGGACAGAGAACAAACTGTTTAGGCCACTTTGGGCATTTTTGTGTGTGTGTGTGCAGGGTGAAATTTGTCAAAAACACAGAGGGGGGATGTTGTTTTTTGTTTTTTTGTTTTTTTCTTGTCGGAGTGAGGGGGGGGCAGTTATATACATGGGGATGCAGTCCATAACTAACACTGGTGCGAAACGAAAGTGAAAATTTACATACTTTCAACATCCAATTCCTGGGTTCTATTCCTCTATTATACAGTGTGTGTGTGTGTGTGTGTGTGTGTGTGTGTGTGTGAGAGAGACAGACAGACAGAGAGAGCGAGTGTAAGTGTTTGAGAACTACCGCGCATAGTCGGCAAACAACGTTAGTCATATAATCGTCTTTTCCCCGTTGTTGTCTTTCACCTGAACCCAAAGTGATCCCAAACAGGACTGCAATGATGGAGGAGGGTCTTCAGTCTCTTCCTTCCAGGCTCACGTCATATTTGTTGTTTTTTTGTTTTTTCAGCTGCTATTTCATATTTTGGGTCAATGTGCGCTCCTTCAATATGTCCCTGTGGAACTTGCGCGGATTTAAAGTTCCGCATCGAAGGACGTCTTTGTTCCTTTTTCTTTTTCTCAACATACTGTGCTGTTTCGGTACAGCTATGTATTGAACCGAACAGGTGCGTACCGAAATGGTTCTGTTTGGTATATGTACCGTTACAGGCCTATTGTTTACTATACCGAGTGAGACTTACGTCGCCTAAAAACGACGTCACGACAGTTTCGACTCCGCTGACCACACCCATCTCATTTGCGCCAAGGTGATACCAATTGCGGTGGAAAAGTGACGGCACTGTACCAAACAGTGTAGAGTCGAGTCGAGCTGAGCTGGTACCATGGAGTGGAAAAGGAGCATAATCGACTGAAGATAAATGCATGAACTAGTTTTTCCAGGTCCTGCTGAGACATAAGTCCTTTAATCCTGGAGATATTCTTCAGGTGGTTGTAAGCTGTCTTTGTAATGGTCTTAAAGTGGGTTTGAAAGTTCAGATCTGAGTCCATTTTACTGGTGAATCAATGTTGTCGAAGATGAGCCTCTGAACGTCCAAATGGGTCATATTTGATGTCCATGAAAAGACAACAAACTGCATTTTACACCAATTATTTACATGTATTGATAGAACAAGTGGATCAGCAGGTATGAAACAGTTTAGATCAGTTGATACTTTTGGCTGCTGGTGGTTGTTTGGGTTTTTATGGGTTAAAAATGTCATTGCGGTGTCATCATCACTGTTGGCGTAGTTGGTGCATGTGACAGGAAGACAATGATGGAGAGCACAGGCTGAAACGGTGCAGCACAAGCAGAGAAAAACAACTAACTCTTGATTTGATCCTTTTTTTTTTAACCTTAAATGGTTTGCTGAGGGTTATAATAACATTACTTGACTTTTGTTTTCCTGGTGGACCTAAAGAATGTGAGGCAGAGTTCCCATTGATTAGCCGATGGTAGCTCTGGAGGTGTATTTAGTTCTAGTCCACCCACACACTGTGCTCACTGAGT
This sequence comes from Sphaeramia orbicularis, assembly GCF_902148855.1. NCBI lineage: Eukaryota > Metazoa > Chordata > Actinopteri > Kurtiformes > Apogonidae > Sphaeramia > Sphaeramia orbicularis. The sequence continues at coordinate 37,635,829 of NC_043966.1, read as the reverse complement.
GTGAATTAGGAGCTGAATGTTTTCTTTTTTTTTTAATGATTTCCTTTTGTTTATGGTTATGTATGTTTAATGCTGGGTTTATTAAAAGCATAAACCAATATTACATACATTAAGTTCTTAAACATTTTTGTAATACTTTATTGAAGAACACTTTTATTTACACTTTAATATCTTAAAATTAGAATGGTGATAACAAAAACAGTAATACCAATTTCCTGTTTTATTTGAGTGCAAATAAAATTAGGAGATAATTTTTTTTACCTCAAAAACACAGATTCACATAGAAATACCCAGATCTCTGCGCATCTCTACTGTTTACTGCTGCAAACACATGGATATGTTTGAGTTGAACCACACACTCAGCTCAGTTAGAGCTAGGAAAAGGTCACGGCTTGGGTCAAAGTAAGAACGCTAAAGGCAGCATTTGCATAGACGTTAAGAGTATTGATCTAGCTAGAACACGGATGTCAAACTCATTTTAGTTCAGGGGCCACTTTCAACCCAATATGATCTGAAGTGGGCCGGACCTGTAAAATAATATACATATACATATTGTCAACTCCAAACTGTTTTCTATGTTTTAGAGTGAAAAAGAAAAAAATTACAGTATGAATATGTTCACATCTACAAACTATCCTTACAACATGGCAATGGCTACTGCCACAGTACTGTGGCATAACATATCAGTTTGTCTATTGCCATAGACCAATCAAATATTAGCATTTGTACTAAAGCCAATCAAGGATACTGTTACATGAACTCATTAGCCTCTTTTTTTTGTTTTTTTTACTCATTGTCATCTTGTTGCCACAGTACTGTGGTGGTATATGGTGTATACTTCAGTGCATTCGTTTGTGCATTTTTCTACAACAGTACTGTGGCAATTGATGGAAGAAACGATAAATTAGTGATAGAATATAGTATAGAATAGGAATTATTGTTCTAAATCTTCTATATGTTTTTTGGTGTTCTTTGCTCTGGAGGCTGGAGCAGGTGGGCGGAGCTACATGTTAGATGCAGTAGTGTGCTGTATGACTTAAGTTCTGTGTCAGTTGAATGCTGTGGTCCTGTGGAATTCTGCACTCTGAACATTGTCCCAGTGGTTGATTTCTATCAATGTCGGATGTCGATGTCCCCCTGTTTGAATATCTTCAGAAAAAAAAAAAAATTTTTTAAAAATTGCTACCCCAACTATGAATTGAAGACATGTCTTCCATATCGCAGTCCAATATGTTACAGAGTGAGCTAAATAACCACTGTGGGTCACTTTAATCTATTTGCTATATGATTGCCTTGGTATGTTTTTCGAGACATACGCTACCAGTCTAGACATGATATAACGAAGGTGCTGATTGGCTCTATGGTTGTAGACAAACTGATATTTCGTGCCACAGTACTGTGTCAATAGCCACTTCATTAAAGAAATGTGAAAAACATGAACAACCACAAAGAAACAAACTTATTATGAAAAATAAATGCAATTTTAACAGTATTATTCCTCAGTTTATCATTTACACATGTACTTCACATTATAGATCACAGTGGATCTACAAATATACAAAACATTCAGTAACAGGCAGAATATTGTTAAAATTACACTTATTTCTCTGAAGACATTTCAAGTTGTTCATGTTTGTTCAGTTTATTCATATTTTTTGTGAAAAGATAGTTTGTAAATGTAAACATTGTCACCCTTTTTTTTCACACTAAAACCAGTAGAAAAAAATTAAGTTGTCATTATTTTTTTGGTTATTATGGTAGTATTTTACTGATCCGACCCATTTGAGATTGCATTGTTATATATGTGGAACCTGAACTAAAATAAACGTTAATTCATTGTAATCCTTGTATTTCACGAATTATCCCAAGGGCTGGATTGGACCCATGGGTGGGCTGGTTTTAGCCCATGGAACATATATTTGTTACCCATGAGCTAGAGGATCAACTGAGAGTCTGTTGAGATAGAAACACAATCCATGATCAAATCAGAATTTTCTCTCCTCTTATAAAACAGAGGTAAGTTAAAACCAAATTTTCTGACAAGAAATTCTGCATTCTTGCATCATTTTGGATCCACATTATTGTAATACTGACCATATCTAGAATAAGTAAACACTAGCCCACATCCTGTACATACAGTTGTGTTGTGTTTCCATTAATTACCTTGAATGTGGCCTAATTTGTCCCAGTGGAATTTTATAATGAATTGAAAACGTTTTCACATCAGCATAACTCTTAAGTATCTCTGTAAATCAGACTCGGTGGACGTCAGTATTTAGAGGCTGGACCCGCAGCTAACAGACTTATGGTCATTGTTCATCAGTATTTCCTCAGTAGCAGCACATTCAGCACATTCCACAAACTCTGCAAGTTACTACTGACTGAAATCAAACATATTAATGCAGGCAAATGAGAAAGTACTGCTAAGAATGTACTGAAATAACCTCACTAGCCTAGCAAGTTGCTTTAATGACATTAACCCTTTATAGGGCACACATAGACATACTCCAAATTTCAACCTTAGCGTGTTATTAGAAGACATAAAAATATTTTTTTTTATTTTTTTTTATTTTTTTAACTTTTGTGAAATATTTAATTTTTTTTAATTGTCATGTATAAAATCAAGGTCAGTGAAATTACCATATTTGGTTCCTTGCTCATAAGTGGCAAAAAAAAAAAAAAAACCTTTCATGCATACTATGTTTGTTTCTTTTTTAATATGTAGGTGTTTTGTTTTGTTGTCTTTTTTATATGTGTGTGTTTTGTATCTTGTATTTAACTGAAATAAACATTCATTCATTCATTCATTCATTCATACTGGTCACTACAGTGTACGGTTCTTCTCCAGCTGTTCTCTTGTATATTAATGGGTTTTGATGTTTTAGTTCCATATCAGCCAACACAGTGGACACTTATGCACCATCCCATACACTGACATTCATACCATTACTGTAACTTTGCTGTTCTTCATAAACCTGATCTGCACTAACATGTTTAAGTGTAAATCAATTATTTGTTAGACAAGAAGTTTTTTGTTTGTTTTTTTTGCATATTATCTCCATGAAGTGAGAAATTACTAGCATTAGAATATGTTAAAATGTGAGAAGACATCAGATTAGCAGCATTAAAAATGTTTTTATTTCATTGTTTTCATATTACTTTCTGATATTGGGTTTTAAACACGTTTCTTTACTTCAAAAATTAAATGCATGGATATTTTTTGTAACTTCAAAACACTGAAGAAAAATATCTTGACTAAGGTTCTCAATTCATGCATGAAAGGGTTAAAGAAGTATATATTAAAAACTACAACAAAAGCACACATAATGCGAAAGGAATATGTTTTTTAAAACATTAGACCAACATAAGTGCTGATCCAGACACCTGTCAACATCCACATTATCCCTTTGAACATCATTCCTTACGTTAGTACCATTACTTCATGGTACCTAACAAAGCAGGTACACTCACTGTTCATGCAGAGGTGGACCTTACAGACCCTGTAGACCACATTGGACCTCAGGTTATTGACCCACTGTCCTCACTGGAACTGTTGCTGTCACTGTCTTGTAATGTGTGTGGAAATTACCATAAATAGCCGGTTGCCCAATAAAGGGTTAATGCTACAAAACCAAGACGTTAATGCAATGTTGTTTGTAAAATACTGTAATTATACTGGTAAATATGTCATTTAAAATTAATGTTGGCTGAGACAGAATGTTTTTATTTTTTAAATGACCCAATTTGTTGGAAAACTGCATTCTATGACAAATTAAGATCAATAACAACAGTAGCCAGTTGTATTCCATCTGCAAAACCAAACTTTTGATGTCACCCAAAAGCTTCTTCTGGTTTACTGTTTGATAAAATTATACGGTTTTAACATATTTTTAGTACTTTGTGTAATGCTGATGTAAGCCTCAGTGTCACTCAGGGCTGTGGGACAGATAAAGTTAACTTTCTTTGTGATTGATTATTAAAACTAAAATAAAGCCAAAATCCCTTCACAGCTGCTGTCATGTTTATTTTGCTTGACAACATCGCAGTTATAAAAGAAAAATTTTTATCACTAAAGCTCAGCAGCTTGAAAATGGCTCAGAAGTGGCTGCTGCTGAACATGTAGTCTTTACATGCAGCAGTTAAATGACTAATTCATACTCGTTCCACAGAAACATAAAAAAAGTGTAAATGAGAAAATGGGAACAGAGTCAATGAGAGCTGTTTTATAGAGGCTGTGGCTGCATTAATACAGTGTTGGCCTCTATGGGCACAGAGAACAGGAGGGGTTAAGTATGGATAATGTACAAGGAGCAGGTCATTATGGTAAAATGGACCCTGACAGGATGATGCAGGACAGTATGTGAATTACCCCTCCATAACTGGGGGGTACTCCCTTCACTTCTTTGACCATCATGGTCCACTACCACATCAATACGAAGAGCCACACTCACCACCACATTTAGTGTTGAAGTGTAAGATAAGTGACGCTAGGGCTGTGCAATTAATCGAAATTCAATTACGATTTCGATTATTACACGCAACGATTACAAAAATTATGTAATCGAGAAAAAACGATTATTAATTTTGAGTTGTTTTAATTCACGCGCACGCAAGCTACCATGAGCTGCTCTGCCCCGCCCCCCTCTAAGCTACTGCTGCCAGCTAGCCGGCAGATCCACCCAAAGAGGAAAGTTGTACCTAGTGGTCTGGAAAAACGGCAAGAGAATCACAGCAGAAGTGCTTGGTAAACAAAAAAGGCAAGTCAAATTCAATTGTATGGAATCACTTTGGGTTTGATGAAGAAGACGAAGAGCAAAAACACGTCACGTGCAAAAAGTGTTTCGTAGTTGTGTCCGCACCGACCGGTAACACAACAAACCTTTTTAACCATCTAAAGTTTAACCACCGCCACCTTTATCATAATCTTATGATAAACTAAAACACATAAAAACAACTCCGTCTACAACTTCGTCCGCAATGCAATCTTCAGTCTCCGAATCTCTTTACGCTGCAACTCCCGTATTAACCTAACCCTAACCTGTATAACCCTAACGTACGTATTCTAGATGGCTGATGTGTACAGAAGGCCTGAACTGAAACCTCACGGCACGCCACTGAATTTACTGTTTCAAACTACATTGAACATACTTAAATTTATAATTTGCACTTTACTTAAGTTTTTTTTTTTTTATTGCTACAGTTCTATGGCAAGTCTATAGCAGTTTAATTACAGTGCACTATTTGTTTACAAAAGGAAACATACTTGAATTTACAGTACACTTATTTGCATTCAAAGATTTTTTTGTTTCGTACAAAAGTGAACATACTTTGTTTTAGTGGTTAAAAGTTTTATTAATGTTTAAAGAGTATATTTTACATTGTTTTGCAAGAAAAAAAACAAACAACTTTAAGGTTAACAAATAATCGTTTTTAATAATCGTGATTTCAATTATTGCTAAAATAATCGTGATTTTTTTTTTTTCTATAATCGAGCAGCCCTAAGTGACGCTAACATACACTTAGGGTCAAGACAAGAGACCAAATGAAAAACACTAGGTCACATTATCTATTCTCCAAAAAGTGAGGAGTTAAAGGTGGGTCTGAGATCTTGGAAAAATGGTTTGAACTAGCTACAATGAAAGAATGAATGAATGTGTAACGGGTCTGGTACAAAGACTGAACCCAAATGCAAGACCAGAAGACAGACGTAAAGTTAAGTGTGTCTATTGAACACAATCACAAAGGTAAAAGCACAACACAGAATGATTAACAAATCTGTGAAGACGCTGAGTTCGGGGTTAGACGTCTGGGCCGTGAATGGGGTCAGCGGGCGGCCAGTGTGGCCGAGCCGTAAAAATCCTAACGGAACCCCGACTAGGAAAAAGCAGAGGTAGGTCAAAAAAAACAGTCCAGGTCATACATGGGGAGGCAAAATGAAAGGCAATGGGACATGAGGGACAGGCAAAACTCACAGTCAGTAATCCAGGCGATGGGTCGAATACACAGGTAATCGTTGGAGGCTGAGGTACACAGGGTATAGGCAGAATCGGTAGTTGGGAAAACAAACCAGGTCACAACAGACGAGCAGGCAGTGCAGGAACAGGCAGAATCGGTGGTCCGTAGACAAAACGGGTCACAACAGACAGGATCCAAAAAACGCTGGTGAGTAAGCACACGAGTGTAGCAAACAAACTGGCAAAGAAACAGGGGAAGACACAGGGTTTAAATACACAAGAGGGCGGGAAGACAATTAGACACAGGTGGAACACATCAGGGCGGAGACAGGTAATCAGGAACAGGTGAAACAATCAAGGAAGGGAAGTAAAGACACCAGACATGACACATGAGGGAAACTTAACAAAATAAAACAGGAAATGACAGACAAAACAGAAAAGACAGACAAGACAGACAAAATCCAGACACATTCTGGGAGCCGACATGACAGAATGAATGTTTTTATTATTGTGTCTTGCATTAAAAACATGCTCAGCCCTTACATGGGCTTATAAGACACCAAAAATACAAACCAAAAATCAAACACCAGACAATAGGCACAATAGATATGAACAAAACAAAATACTGACCTATTTAAACTAACACATCTGCTGCTTTTTCCAGGCTTTACAAACAAATAATGCTAATTTATATACATTAGAACTAAACAACCATTTCATCTTGTCATCATCAGTGCTCCAGAACAAATCAGGATTTCGGATACACATATCATCAAACAAAGGGGCTCTCAATTCAATACTCAATTCAAAAGTCCAAACCCCTTTCTTCAGACGTCCCTCCGAAGCCACACCTCCAGAGTACTGGCACGCGCAATGCTTGTTCCCAAGGGTTCACGAGCGCTGCACAGCAACAATTCGCCGTGAGGCTCTGCTCCGTCCCCGGCTTTACTCTGACACCATATATGGTCCGGCCCGGCCACGGCCACAGCTCCGTCTCCTACACGGGCTGAGGCTCCCTCGCCAGCTATTGCCCCGGCTGAGCCTCCAGGTCACGTATCCATGCATACCTCATTCAGTTTCCTCTAACACCCCCACTCTTAGAGAACAGCCCCCGTTCATACCTATGTGACTAATGTTACATTTACTACTGATTTATGTTGGTGACAAAACAGTTTGCCGGTGAATTTCCATCCTAATATAACTAATATAACCAGGTTCTGGCTTCACTTCCTGTACAAGCGCTTCCAGCCTCTTTGAAAGCACGATTCATGCTCGAAGAAGGGTACGCGCAGAGGGGGGAAGGGGGAGGGGTGAATGGCAGTTGAGTTTAATAGACATATCACTGTTCAATCATTTTGCGTAGGTGCTCAAAATGATTGGATGGTGTTTTTACAGTCCTGTCCATTCCACAGGTGACTGATTTTTTTAATTTTTGTGTTAGAGCATTTCATTACTTTAGTTGTAATCGGAGTGTGAAGGGGATTTTAAGGAATATAGTAACAAATGCTCCAGAAAAACATCTCAGACCCCACCTTTAAGTGCACTGAAATACAAAAATAATTACTAGTAAAAGTCATACATTTACAAACAGCCTACAGCCTACTTCATGAAATAGGTTTATTTTGAGATTACATTTTAAGATTTCAATAGTTATAACATTTATAACTAAAGAACTTGCACCAGTTTAGACTTTTTGTGAGATTCTGAATGTTTTAGGTCTAGATAAAACCTTAATAATATGGGGTTACTGCCTCAGCTGTGATTTGATTTGATTTAATTTAATTTAATTTAATTTTATTTTATTTTATTTTATTTTATTTTATTTTACCAGGAAGTCCCATTGAGATTAGGAATCTCTTTTGCAAGGGAGACCTGGCCAAGATAGCAGCCATACAAAGTCCAAACAATGTGAAAAACATACATGATACACAATTAACAATCAAAAAACAGTGACATTCCTCCTTCACTGCATTCTCAGTGATAAATGAAATAGGTCTAAATAATATTCACAACAGTTGGGGATAGTAGAGATGGGCAATAAAATAAAGAGGGTTTATTTGGAAAGATAAGCACAGAAATACTCAGTTTTTCTTCACTTTTTTTTTTTTTAAATAACATAACCTGGAAGTGGGTCCATATTTCATCCGTCATTTTTTACAATGGGAGTCTCTACCGCTCTGAGTCGAAGCAGAGGGGTCTTCAGCAGGTATATTATCCTTCTTATTACACAACTGCTGACTAAAAAAATGAGTCATTTGATGATAACTAATGATTTACTGAGTTAAAAATGTTCTCCCAAGTTCCAGGTTGAGATCTGCTATTCATAGAAACAGTCCATTATTCTGAAATATCAGACTGTAGGATGCTTTTGTTGTGGAAGACTCTGGATATATTTGAACAACCGCACAAAAACCATTGATTCGGTGGACGCACAATGTATTGTAATAACAATAGGGGAACGCAGACTTACATACAGAAATGTTGCAGTAATGTGCCTCAAATAACCAGAAAAGAAGGTTTTTAAAGGCGATCTGTGCGCATAATTCTGTCCATATTAGGCTGTTCCTCTATTGTGTAAAATAACTTTTAAATATTTTCAATTGTGTATTTTTTTATTCAAGCTCCGTCCCCATAAGTGCATCTGAATTTTGTTGTGTATGCTCTGTGTATACAATGACAACAAAGAAATGTTTACATGTACACCAATAGTTCAATCATTATCAGCTTTCTGGAGTTGTCAGATTATTCAGGTGACCATGTAAACAGGATAATGTGATGTTTTATCAGATAACAGCAGTAATCTGATTATGAAAAATCAGATTAACACACCTGGATTTCTCCCCATTACTCCAATGCCTTCCTGCATGTATACAGGTTAATGTGATTTATTTTGTTCTTTTACGTCTGCACATGTGTTAATACAATTAAAATCATAGAGAATGGAAGTTGGAGCGTCTAAACCATGGTTATTAAATTATTGCATTTCTTAAGTCTGTGTAAATGCATTAGATATGATTATTACAATTATCCGATTACTCCCAGTTACAAGTCTTTTGTGTTCATGTAAACAGTCTCAATGACAATAACCTCCAATGGATAGAAGCCATACATTTCTTTTCTTGACAGATTAAGCTGTTTATGTGACATTCCACATCCATTTTTCTGTCAGTATACACCACACCTGTTACAGCTCTGTTTTGACAGCAAGTTTATGTAAAGTTCAGATAAAGGTGTTGGTTAATGAAAAAAACACAGTATTTCATAAATCTGTTTGACAACATCATGGATCAACTCTTTGCAGGCAGTGTGATGGTTAATGAACATCATTTGTTTGTTTGTTTATTTTTTTATTTCAAATTTAAAACCAAAAGCAGCAAAGAAAAATAAGAAAAAAAAAAAAAACATATTCGAAAAGGAAGTGAAGTGCAACTTGGATACTCTCGCCTTCTTACCCCATCTTTTTCTACTGGCCACAAAGTCCTATGCAAGCTCCACGAAATAACTCCAAAATATTACACATATGAAAAATAAACTCGAACTATGGAACTGATGATCATCTACTGTACATTAACCCATAAAGACCCAAACAGCCACTGGTGACCATAAGCATCTACTGATGTGAACTGTTTAATACCTGTTGATCCATTAATCCTATCAATATGTAAATAATTGGTGTAAAATGCAGTTTGTCATCTTTTCATGGTCATCAGATATGACCCATTTGGACGTTCAGAGGCTCCGTAGTTACCATGGAAACACCATCATCTTCTACAACCTTGATTCACCAGTAAAACACATCAAGTTTGATCAATGACAGTGGATGGAGACACTTGTTTTACGTTCAGTTAATGATATATTTTGTTAAGAAAGTCTTTTTTTCATCAGTTTTCTCTGTTTCTGATATAACAACCATTAACTTTGAAGGGGTGATATTTTGCTTTTTTAAATGGAATTATGCATTTTAAAACATTTCCCTGTGGTCTACATAAACTATAAATGCTATGCTTGGGTCTGAATTCTTCATTAACCCTTTCATGCATAGTGGTCACTACAGTGGACAGTTACTCTACAGCTTTAATCTTGTATATTCATGGGTTTTGTTGTTTTAGTTCCATATCAACCAACACAGTGGACACTTATGCATCATCTCATAAACTGCAATTCATACCATTATTGTAACTTTGCTGTTCTTGATTGGTTCTTGAGTGGAAATCAATTGTTAATATTTATTTTTTGCATATCATCTCCATGAAGTGAGTATTAACTAGTATTAGAATATGTTAAAATGTGAGAAAACATCAGATTAGCAGCATTAAACATGGTTTCATTTCACTGTTTTCATATCACTTCATGATATTGGGTTTTAAATACATGTTTCTTTGCTTCAAGAATAAAATTCATGGTGGAGCTGAGTGGACATTTTTGTAACTCCAAAAAAAACAGGTTGATTAAAAAAAAAAAAAATCACATTGTTTTTTTTTTTCATGCCTAAAGACGAATAAAAACACTCAGGAAAAAAAATCTTGATTAAGGTTCTCATAATTCATGCATGAAAGGGTTAATTCAACTCCACAGGTCCATCTTCAACCCTATTTCTGAGTAATGACACCAAAAAGGTTGTTTTGAGCGCTGGCCCTTTAAATGCAAATGAGCCACTTCACGCCCCACCTCCTCCAGGTTGTTGGCTGTGCTGCTCTGTCTTGTTCAACCAACAACTGAACATTTTAGGTTATCAGCTCAAAGTCTGGACATATTTTCAATTTTTCTACAACCGCTGCTGCTGACAAACAATTATGTCGTACTCAGAGAAATGTTCGTTGGAAGTCTTGACCTTATATGTGCAAATGTTGTGATGTAACTAGTTATAAAATGTAACAAATTAAGCAGAAATTAAAACGGGTTGTAGAAATCTACTCGATTTTCGCCAAAATGAATATAAAGATAGCTTTGCAGCACCTGGAGGGTTCAAATTCAAACTTTTTGAACTATTTGGGTCTAAATACACAAATAAATGTACCAAAGACTCATAAAAGTGGGTTTAGCAAAATATGACCCCTTTAATCTGAGCTTTTTTTGACATCTGCATGATCAGTAAATTAAATATAGAAAAATACCTGATTTACACTGAAAAACAAAATACAGAGGATACTAGAAAAGCACTCGGAGAGCGCAGACCTCCACCAAGCGCAAAAATTCCCCACATAATCGGTGATACAAATCCTACATTTATTTTTAAAAATAAAATCCGCCTTCTGGATCAGATCCGGATCAGCCTTTGAAATGTGATAGAGGACCCCATTGTCAATTCCTGAGTTAAATTTCATGAGTTTTGGTCAATAATTAAGCGAGATATTAGGAAACAAAAATTTTGGCCCCATTTATCACAATGTTAACGAAAATTTCAAAGTGATCCAGAATCCAGGATTTCTTCCGGATCACCCCCAAAAGTTAATCATTTCTTCCTTATCCCATTTCCAACAAACCCTGAAAATTTCATCAAAATCTGTCCATAACTTTTTGAGTTATGTTGCACACTAACGGACAGACAAACAAACAGACAGACAAACAAACCCTGGCAAAAACATAACTTCCTTGGCGGAGGTAAATATTATAATAAATGGTGATAAATCACTTAGGAGAGGTTAAATAGAGAGAAAAATTAATTTGGGAACAGGTACAAACGCAGAACTGGGTCTTTATGGGTTAACTGTGCAGTCCTGAAAGAGACTCTCACTAAAAACTTCAAAAATATAAATACATCTAAAATGCTTCTGGAGAGTCTGAACATCCATATCTTGAAGCCTCAGATGACTTGGTGAAATGTTTAAGGACAAACTTAATAACCCACTTATCTGCCGACGCTCCTCACAGGAAACCATGTGTATTGACACAGTAGTTAAGTAAAGGCCGTTGTTGTTGTTGTTGTTGTTGTTGTTGTTACTAAATACCCACTCGTCCTGGATTAGTGGGTTCTTATTTAACAGAATCACTATAATGGCTGTGGCATTTTACATGTACTTATCAACACAACCGTAAAAGGTCGGCGACGTAAACATCGGTCCTTTTAACCCCCAACCAGTGTCGTCATTTTCCCGTTGAGGCTGTTCTGGGCTTTCTGGCTCACTCCAGCTTGGTGACATTCACAGTAACAATCAAAACACCCCGATCACGTCTTGTGCAACCGACATGCATTCAGAAAACTTTTACAGCACCCTGTGTGTACCTCCTGTGGCCCTGGACTATGCAAGCTGCACTGCCCTCAAAGCTCCCACTGTTGGGAGGCTCAGAGTATTTAAGAATGTTATCTCTAATGCACAGATGTCTTAAAGGTCCCGGTGGAATAGGCCTGCAATTTTCCCTCCTAATTAAAAATTAATTAAATCGGCTGTGGCTCTAGCCAGGCATAAGCTGAAGGCCGCGTAACCGCCACTGGAAACGTAATCATTTATTTAACTCAATTACAGGAAGCCACAGCAGGCTCCTCTGCCGCTGATGTCACCTGGAGAGTCGCGGCGGCTTTACCGATCGTCTGACCAGCCTGTCCTCGTACGAGCTTAACCCATTTCCCTTGTAACTTTACCCCTCGGCTTGACAATCCCAGCCAGGAAGAAACAGCCGGGGCTGCTTGTGATGCCGATCACATCTCCTCCCCTTGTTGTGATTAATACATACATAGTCATAGAGATATCCTTTGTCACCTGTTTTCTCTCCTTACTCCCCGGAGGCTGATTTGGGGTGATTGATCAGAGATTCAGACACAGGATCAATAAGGCTTTCACCTCTCTCTCTTGGCAGGAGCAAAGGGGCTCAGCGATGGCCCACTATGCTGTCCAATTATTCAGTAATGGAATACTGGAACCTGCCCAAGACCATTAACACGCTGGACGCTGGGGAGTGCGAGTAGGACTGCTAATTGTTGGGTTATATTGTACACTGTGACAACAATGCACTGCCCTAATTCCCCCCTTTTTGTTTCTTTAGCAGTAACACCAAAGTGCTACGAAAGCACTTCTCTATTAGGTCTAAATATTCTGGGAGTGCAGAAACTGTTTTCCTTTTTACACTCCATCCATTGTCTGTGTGCACCAGCTGTGACCCTCGCATCCCTTGCACATCCTGCCATATTGACTGTCAGGGAATTTAAGCTTACAATGAGCTTACACTAATTGTCATTTGCTCGGGCTGTAAATGTAAATGAATTCTGGTTTAAACTCCCTATTAATTAAAGTCAACACATCTTATCCATAGGTAAATTCGATCCAGGCATCGCCTCCGTTTGAGATCTTAGTTATAGTGAGATTAATGTGAAGTCTGACAGCTTGACCTGATTCGAGGAGTTTGCGGATGTCATTTACCAGGAGAAACAGTAAGAAATTAAGTTAAAAGCTCGTTTAAAGGCTTCGTTTGAAGAGTGGAAAAGATCTTGCTCCTTTGTGTAATCTTCTTCTTAAGCTTTAACACCACTTTTGTCGTTATTTTAATGTTTACATCCCTTTAGGATAGATGACTTTCTGAATATGCCACAGCCTGGTATGAATGTTAAAGGAATCAAACGCATCTCTCCAGAGATGAAGATGCATACAACAGTGCTCCTGGCTATTTTGACGGAGCTGTAAGCTTATACGGACTCAACACATCATCTGAATATTTCACTGCTCATTGGCTTGTTTGATTATTAATTAGCCTGAAGTGTATTCTTTTTTTTTTTAGTCATACATTTGAATGTATGAATTAGTTCTGCTACATCGGGACTCAGTGAGATGTCAGTAATCACAGCTCTAAGTGTGATACGAAACGCCCTTTCTCATTATGGGAAAATCACATTATTCTGTTCTGGTGATTAACACTGTTTACAGATATCCCCCCCCCATCCTCCTCCTCCTTTTACTTTTGCTTTCAGGATGCACTGAGGTAGAGATAACCTCCGAGTTCCAAACAGCCAAAGACCACCTTCTACTGCTCTAAACCTTTTCAACTTATCTTTGAGGCACAACACAAACCTCCAGCAGATACAGTACTGTTTCATATTCCCAGTACTGTAATGCAATATGTTCAGGCTTTTGTAGAAGAGAAAAGCGGTGCTCCACTGGGAATGTCAGCATTTGGATGTTTCACTACCCTGTGTTACAGAGCTCATGATGATGTACACCAGCCCCAGACACATACCCGTCTGTGATGTTACCGCCTGTAGATACGCCTTTGGTTGCCTGCAAAGCAGTCTCTAGGGTTCAGGGACCTCTGGTGAACTGAGCTGAAGTATTCCACTACATATCATCCTACCAGCAGGGCAGACCTTTTCCAACTGCATCTGCTCTTGCACTGCAGCTCATATATATATTTTTTTATTTATTTACATGGAATCACAGGAGCATGTCCAACACTGAAAATTCATAGAAAATACATCTGAATATCCAAGCAAAAGAAGCAAAAATAACTCCTCTAGATTAAAATTGTATAAAATATGCAGCTGTTCATTTCCTTGCATTCTATCCTCTTTTACAGCATGTCAAAAGACAGCACATAACACACAGCAGAAAATGTGTTAGAGTTAAGCAATTATGCTGTGCTATTTTTTGTTTTTGTGTTTTTTTTCTTTGAGCGACTTTCTGTTTCATAACCTTTTTCTTCAGCAGTGGAACACCCACAGATAATGTGTAATCCTTTGTTGTTTGACTGACTGAATGACCCGCGGGCCCAAAAAAAAAAAAAAGAAGTTTTTCATCCACCTGGCTCCGAGGCCTTGAATCATTTTTGACCATCACAGCTCTGTCTCATCCAGACAGACTGGCCCATGGGCTGCAGAAATCAAAAGGCTGCTCTTGTAAGGCGTCCAATTAATGTCTCTTTATTTGTCAGCCCAATTTTCTTTCTCTTAAGTTGCATCACTGCTGCTAATTAAAAGCAGATGATGAATGTGGTCAGTGCTGCATGTTTATAAGGACGGCTCATCCAATCCTGTGGGTGACAACTGCAAAGAAAAACAAAAACAGGAGGCAGATGAGTAAAGTGTTGCTCCACCAGAAGCCTCCAGGAAAGCCTCAGTGCTCCTTGACTGGAGAGAGGAACACTATCCTTTCAGAGGATACTCCATCGTTTGATGTTTTGCAGAAAGTGTCTGGTAAGAACATCAACTCAAATGCATTTGCTTGTTTACTTGAGCATGTCCATTTTGTGCTACAATAAGCAAACTTTTCCTGCACTACCTTTCAATTTATAGGGAAAAATCATACACTTGAAGCTGAGTGAGCTGAAATCAGGGAGAAAAAAAAAACTGAAATTGAAAATACACTTCGTTCCACTTTACTCCTTTCTTTCCAAATCAAAATATTAAATATAATGAGAGTACAGTAGTGTTGCATCTGACATCATCTATAGCGATGATTAACTACAGAAGGGATAAAAAAAATCTCAAAACCTGGTAGGTTTACAGGAAAATATGCTTGTTATGTGCAATTGCTTCTAAATTTTTTAGTGGAGTTTGTTTTAAACGTGTCCTTCATCTAAATCTTCTCTTTACAAGCAGATATTTGACATACGTATTCATTTAAAACAGTCTAAAACAGATTCTTGATCTCAATGAGCCTTTTACAGTTAACCCTTTATAGGGCACCCATAGAATTACTCTGAAATTCTAAGTTTCAACCTTAGTGTTATTGGAGGACATGACAAAACTTTATTACTTTCGTGAATTTTTTCAAAAAATTGTATTGTTATGTAGAAAATCAAGGTCAAAGTGAAGTGGCCATATTTGGTTCCTTACCCATAAGTGACAAAAATAATATAATAATAATAATAATACAAATTTAAGAATCCAATAAGTATATATAAAAAATACAAGAAAAACACAAGTAAAGTGAAAGAAACATGTGTTTTAGAACATTAGAACATCACTTAGAACATTAGACCAACATAAGTGCTGATCCAGACCCCTGTCCACATCCACATTATCCCTTTGAACATCATTCCTTACATTAGTACCATTACTTCATGGTACCTAACAAAGCAGGTACACTCACTGTTCATGCAGAGGTGGACCTTACAGACCCTGTAGACCACATTGGACCTGAGATTATTGACTCAATGTCCTCACTGGAACTGGTGCTATCACTGTCTTATAATGCGTACCTAAATTACCAAAAATAGTCACTTGTCCGATAAAGGGTTAAATAAAGGATGTAATAACATGACTATTAATAATGTATTTAAGTCCTGTAAACCGGTACATGTCCATTTCCAACATGTGCCTGTGTTGACTGCCATCTACCAAAGGTAACGCACTGGCTTATACTGTATATAATAATAATAAATAATATTGGATTAGATTTCTATGGTGCTTTTTGGGACACTCAAAGCGCTTTACATTATTGACCCATTATTCATTCACTCTCACATTCCCCCTCTGGTGGTGTTAAACTACACCTGTAGCCACAGCTGCCCTGGGGCAGACTGACAGAAGCGTGATCGACCACTGCCGAACATTCATACACCAGTGTGAGTGGCACTGGAGGCAAGGAGGGTGAAATGTCTTGCCCAAGGACACAATGGACAGACTAGGACTGAGCGGGATTCAAACCGATGTGATATCCTTGTTTCCTCAGTTTTCTCTGCACACATGCATACACAAAATGTTGCTTTAGGAGTGAAGATAAGGAATAGGAATGGGAAGAACCTCCACATCTCCATATAGCATCTTTGTGTCAGTGACCTAAAACAGTGGTTACATGTGAACAAAAGCCCAAATGTAGTCTTGCAAAATATATGTATAACAGTGGGCAGAGTGTTTGGGCCATTCATTCACAGGTAATATAGGTCACTAAAACAGACATTTTTTCAATGCCTTCTAAATTTCTTAGATATATATACACAGTCTGGCCAACAAAACACAAGTCCCTACATTTGTCTAAGCCAATAGTTCAGATCCTTCCAGTGGATAATTACTGCAGTGATGAATATGTTTCTTCCACAACCAGTTCTTTAACCCTTTAACTCAGTGTTTTTCAACCTTGGGGGTGGGGTTGCCTGAAATTTCTAGTAATTGATAGAAAAAACAAACAAACAAAAAAAACGTACTAATAAAAAATATATGGTGAGTTGATAAAAACAATCCCAACACATAAAAGATATGGCAAACTCTGAAGTTGACACTGAAGCACTGTGGTACTGTTTATCTTTCAAATGTTCATTGTGGTCAGTTTCAGATGCTGCAGCTCTTTCATAATTCACAGTTTGAGTTATTGTTTGTTCAGTATTAATTGTCAGCCTTGTAAATCCAAGCTGGACTGACTGTATATATCCTGACCAAGGAAAATAAAATTTTCACTTTGTGCAGTAATCTACACCTGGCTTTTCTGCCTCCGTCCATAATAATATACATTATACAGCCTAAATGTGGTCTAAAATTAACATTTATTTGCAACATAGTATAGCAAACTATTACATGATCAAAAACAAATTACTAATAATATTTAGCAAAAAAACAAAAAAAAGTCTCTGCTTTGAATGTCTGGGTCGCCACAAATTTGTGTTGTTAAAATGGGGTCATGAGCCAAAAAAGGTTGGGAACCACTGCTTTAACTGGATGCAGTAGCGTCTCATTTCGTAAATAACCACCAGTTTGCTATAGAGCATAAAGACTGGACAATCCCAGGACTCATCTGGACCATCAGACTTGTGAAAGAGTGGTTCAAGGAGCATGAGACATCATTTTCACACATGGATTGGCCACGACAGCGTCCAGACCTGAACCCCACTGAGAATCCTTTGATGTGATGGAGAAGACTTGATGTAGCAGCCTGACTAGGCACCATCAATGCAAGATCTTAGCAAAAAAGTAACCCTGGATGTTAAAAAAAAAAAAAAAAAAAAAAAAAAAGGTGGCATTTATTATGACATTGAATGATCATTGTGTGGCATGAAGGATGCAGCTGTGAATGTGTTCTTTAGTTGAACCAATAGGCGGTCCAGTGAAATATTACATGTGGCACTTTATCTGGCTGGGCGGTGTAGGTTTCTTTAGGCTTCTTTACAACATCATAGTTTAGATGGATTTTGTTTAAAGATTCTGTATGACCTGCAGTAGATCATGGTTAGTACATAGAGAGACATAAAATCTACTGCAACATAAAATAAAATCACTTAAAAAAACCTGATCCTGACACTGGGAAGTTAACGGTAGCTTATATATTAGCCTGTCATTGCTGCTTAAAGGGTACCTGTAGTGAATTTTTATTGCTAGCTATTTCAAAAGATCACGTATAATATTCGTGGTTCCATCAGGTAACTTACGTCATGGCCCATTGTCAAATACTAAGTCACTGCTCCGTCAGTCAGACATGTTGCCTCCTTCACGGGCTGTTCCAGCACCATTAGTTACGCTAAGTCACTGATTCGTCCCATTATCTGGGCTGTGATGGACTGTTCGCTTACCCGGTGCAGCAGACACCCGTCTAAGATGACACATTATCGGACTGAATAGAAAACCATTTACACCCATCTTGTTAAACTTGCTAGCCATAGTTTGGTTCTTGAACATGTGCTTTCCACTCAGTCTTGCTCACTGACTGCTGCTGGTTTACTTGCGCTCATCACCCGGAATGACCACTGGTACGTCACTTATGGCCGGCAGTGGCTGCTCCCCCTAGGCTATGCCCCCCGTGCATAATTCACGTCATAAAAAAAGTCCAGTGTGCACAATTAATGTCATGAGCATGACCAGTACAGCTGCACTTTAAGGCCATGTCCACACGAAACCGTATCTTTTCCTAGCCGCTCTTTTTCTTTATCGTTTTTGAAAAAGTGTTCTGTAAACATGGAGTTGTTTCAGGAAATATCTGCGTCCACACAAAACCACTAAAAAAATGACTGAAAATGATGTAGTAGAAATGCCAGGCCTGTATGTGGCATTGAAATGCTCTCACAAAAAACAGTGAAGAAGATGTCGAGCATGTGCATAAAGCTTACTTGGTTCTACCAGGTCTGACCCAATATTTCTTCCTGGTCGCCCCTCTCTGCGCTAGATCCAAGAGCATTTAGTGAATGTTGTTAGCTATGGTTGTTTGTTGCTCACTGTAATGAAAGAGTAGCCAAAGATTTTTATTCAGTATTTCCAATAGGTTCAATAGATGTTGTAGCATGGACACTACTCTGTAGTCCGCCATTATTGTTGTTGTTGTGAAGTGGTGTCTTGCTTCTGGGGTGAAAGGTTACAGAGGTGGGGCTATGACATCATTTTAGAAAAGTTTGCGGTTTGGTTGTACAGACGAAGATGCAAAACAGGTGTTTTCAAATGTATGCAGTCTGGGCTGGGGAAACGCTACCAATTCTGGGCCCCATGAAAGCTAAACTTCTTGGACCGTTCATATAAGTTAGTATCCTCTCAATCTGTTGGAGCAGGGGGTGGGGGACGTGGGAGTGCGATCCATGTAGCTTGTGCTGCCGGTAAACAAAAGTGAAACTTAACATGCTTTCAACATCTGACTCCCAACTTCTACGCCTCTATTATACAGCTGACCTTACACAAAATTTTCACACCTTCCAACCTGTATGCAGAAATGCTGGGCCCCATGAATTTGTCATGTTTAGCCCCCCCCCCCCCCCTTAATGGAACCCCAGACTCTGGGACCCAGTTTCAAAAAGTTGAGGTTTCAGTGTCTGAAAATGCCGGTTTTGCAGCATCTCCAGTCTGATGTCCTCCACAAATTATGGTTAGTCTAAGTGTTTGCAGTCGTTTTTACATTCTTGTGTGTACAAGGGAGGCAAAAAAGAAGAAAGAGGCATCCATCAAGGTTCCAGCTCAAGAAGCCACACCATGCCTACACTGACAGTTGTCTGGGTGGAGGCAGCGTTGATTGATTGACTGATACTAAATGTACATAATGGCACAGGAGTCACAGAGGCAGACGGCACACTGATGAGATGCAGGTTCGACGTGAGACGCTGTAACAGTAATATATTTTCCTATATCTTTCTTTGATTTTCTTTTTTAAAAATGTGGGTTTTTTTTTCAGATCCAATTCCTGAAGTTTTGTTTCCAGTGTACTCTTATTTTAGAGTTCACTTTGCCATCTATCATTCCAGTTTTTGACCAAGCAGATTTGAGCAACAACTTTTTGATATTGTGACCTTAGTTGTTTTTTTTTCTTTTAATCTCATTTAATGCCTTTCCTCCAGAGAGATTTTAGAAAATGTCAGTTTGTACTTTGTATAATGAACCAGCACCTTAAATACATACACATAAACTGTAGGTATGTACAGTACTGTGCAAAAGTCTTAGGCTACCTTTAGCTTTGCTGTTTTGCAGGGTTGAAGTGAGCACATATTTACTTCTCAGTCTCTTTTCTTCAGATGCAACAAGAAAATACAGGAAATATGTGCACAGTCTTAAGAGACAAACAAAAAACTGAACTAAATGGGTTCTTAAGGTTAAAGTCGCACAACAATCAGCACAAACAGAAACATCTGACATGTGTTGAATAAAACCTGGTATAAAACACCAGAAAATGAATGCGATAAATCTCATATTGTCTGAACAAAAGGGTTAAAGTCATGTTAAGTGGAACACTGGTTTATAGAAGTTGTTTTTTCCCTGAAACCTTAGTTTTTTCTGCTGTTCATACTTCACATATACTAGATTGGATCTTAATACAGACTAAGACATGCATATGTGTGGACAATTAGAACTTTACTAAAATAACAAAGCTATAGGTGCCTAAGACTTTTGCACAATACTGTACGTCAGTGTATGACCTGCAGCAGATCAGCGTCAGCACAGACACCTTTGGGGCATGGACCAGACGGAACATGTACTGATGTGTGGTCAGGAATGTTAGGAGTAACAAGTTACAAAAGTAATGCATTACAGTAGCGATTACTTTTTGCTGTAACACAGTAGTGTAAGGCAATACTAACGGATTTTTACCTCCGCCAAGGAGGTTATGTTTTTGCCAGGGTTTGTTTGTTTGTTTGTCTGTCTGTTTGTTTGTCTGTCCGTTAGTGTGCAACATAACTCAAAAAGTTATGGACAGATTTTGATGAAATTTTCAGGGTTTGTTGGAAATGGGATAAGGAAGAAATGATTAACTTTTGGGGGTGATCCGGAAGAAATCCTGGATTCTGGATCACTTTGAAATTTTCGTTAACATTGTGGTAAATGGGGCCAAAACTTTCGTTTCCCAATATCTCGCTTAATTATTGACCAAAACTCATGAAATTTAACTCAGGAATTGACAATGGGGTCCTCTATCACATTTCAAAGGCTGATCCGGATCTGATCCAGAAGGCGGATTTTATTTTAAAAAATAAATGTAGGATTTGTATCACCGATTATGTGGGGAATTTTTGCGCTTGGCGGAGGTCTGCGCTCTCCGAGTGCTTTTCTAGTTAGTAAAATTTGACTCTGTACATGTTCAATAGCGCTTGTGTTATAACACACTTTTCACCCATAATTTAATTGCTCAAATGAAAAAATAAATAAAACAGCAAGATCACAAGACCTTAAGGAATCAAAAATGCGTCCGGAAACGTCTATTTCCTGTTGGTGTTCAGTCAGTGGGTGAAAATGGCAGAAGACAGTACATTGGCCACATTAGACGTATGATCATTACTAACCCTAACCCTGCTTTACAGAAGCTAGCTAGAGGCAAGGGGTATTGGTTTTGGTTCAGTTTGTTTCTTTGTTTACACTCTAGCAACAACTATTAGTTGAATTCATACCAGATTTGGTTTATAGATTGCCAGTGACCCAAAACAGATCACATTAGATTTTGGGAACAGTAGGTCAAAGTAAATATTTTTAAATACATTTTTCTGATCTTTTTTTTCCCATTTACTTACAATGGGTGAAATTTCAGATGTCTGTAGCAGCAAAACTATCGCTTGAATTCATACCAAATTTGATTCGTAGCTTGCCAGTGACCCAGAATAAATGTCATTACATTTTGGGGAAAAAAGGTTAAGGTTCAAATTTTTTATGAATTTATTACATCTTTTTTTTTCTCCCATTTATTTATAGTGGGCCAGATTTCACACATCTACAAAAACATCAATTTTGTTTCAATTTACTTCAAACTTGGCACATATATGGAGGCAACTGATATGCTGACATCACCACACGCATAAACATGATGACATCAGCTGGATCAATGTCAAAATAAGCTTCAATACGTGTGAGGGGTGGGGTTTGTTGTGCCTGGAACCACTTGTTATAATTCTTTATCTATTGCAGATTAATCTACCAGCATCCCCGGCACCATGCCCCCTGTTTGAACATGTAAAATGTTGAAAAATATGCAAGCAGTCCTTCTTGGATTCGAACATTGTAGCGTTACTGAGCTGTCTGTCCACATGGGGCGCAAATTTATGCATCCCAAGTCTCTCCTATCTCTTGTATTGGAGGGGGGGGTTCTACTGTGCACACGCTATGTATGATGACAGTCTGTATGTAACTCAGAAGCTATACAGGAGTCATGAAACGCATTACAATTCTGAGATAGTAATATTATAAGGTAAGGAATTACTTTTAAATAACAGTAACAAGTAATCTGTAATGGATTACAGTTTGGAAGTAACTTGCACAGCACTGGTTGTCAGTGTTACCTGCTGTAATATAAAGAACATACTTAGAATAACTTCTAACTTAAGTTGTTGCTGCTTAATTATATTACATTTATATCTGCCGGATCTAGTTTTTTTCATGGTGTCCACAGTTTAACAGAGACAATAACAGAGACAATGTTTTTTAGCGAGCATTTGTATCACTTTTTAGTTGTTTTTACGCTGTCATGTGGACAGAAATTTTGTAAAAAGAAGGTTGTGTGGACAGAAACAGGGGTGGCATGTACCCGTTTAGTAAAATATGTAAACAGATATGCCATGAGTTAAACAGAATATCTACCATGTCAAATCTCAAGTTGTTTTCAACTGGAAATAGTAGTAATAATACATAATAATAACTATCATAATCATCAACAGCTTTCTTTTTCTTTTTTTTTTTTTTTTTTTTTTTTTTACATATATGCTGTATTCTTTCAGCATGTGACAAAAAACACTCACCTTTATTTACCTTTATTATTTAAGTTGGTTTTTTTTCTAGATTATTGTTATCACTAATATAACTTTTTCACCCTCCACATCTCTCTCTAACACACATATTTTAGTCCCACATTAATCATCTACATTAATCAAATAATTCTATATGTTAATGAATCTACATACAAGATAATATGATATATAACTATAATAAGTATTTACTAAAGTGGTTTCCAAAAATGGTGGCTGCAAATTGGTTGATATTTCCGACTTATCATAATAGCAAAGCCCAGGCTGTAATGATTTCATGCGGCTCTATACTATTAAACATGAAGAGGCTTTTTACAAAACATCATCAATTACTGCTGGATTAATATATGGTAATTATAATTGGTTAGCACGAAAGAAAAGCATACAATTAAGCTGAAAAACAATCATGTTTATTAAGCAAACAAGAGGTATGAACATTTAACATAAGTCATTTTGAGAAAAAATAACTTTAATATGTGCAACTGTAGTCCATCCATCTTTGATTTTACTCCAACAGTGTTTTGTTTTTGTTTTTTTTAGCGCATATTAATTGGATGAATCCACAGAAGATGAAGATGTGTTTGTATTAAAGTGCTGTCACAGTTTGGTGACTGTAAAATTCTTTTTTCCCCGTCATTATGTTTCCAGTGGCTCCGTTCACGACAGTAGTTACCCCACAAAGCAAAGCATCTCGTCCATATTTGTATCAAAAAAGCATCAGCATCTCTAGTATTCATTATTTGTGTAGAGTATCTGTAGGCTATAATATTTAACATCCATTTTGTTGTTGTGGTTGTTGTTAAAATTCCGGTTTATGTAAAAAGCTAATAATCCGATTTTAAGCTTCATTATGAAGGTTGTTAAAGCAAAAAAGACAAAGAAAAAAGAAAGAAAAACATCGTATCTTCAAGGCTTTAGTATTCCACCAATATTTGAAGTCAAAAACAGACATTTTACATTTTACCTGCAGTCAAAATATGACAAATTTTGCAGGCTTGAGTGAATACAGGCAGAGATAAAAATAGTAACATCTCTGCTCATGGGATAAGCTGTCTAAATGTTGGCTCCCCTTCACCTGATAACAAACTGTAATTTCATGACTTTTGGCTGAAGGCAAAGTCATGGGATTGACTGGAGAGAGGGATCCCAGCAGCATTGTTTGTCATCACTGCCCTTTGAGTCTCATTGGTTCATAAGTTTATTGCTGGAGGCCCTGTATTGTGTAATGGTGTGGCATTTTTTTTTTTTTTTTTAATCAATGAATAATTTCATTGGCTTAATATTACAGCTGTGAGCTCTTCAAGCTGAGCTGTACATGTGGGAAATTGGTTTTGTAAATTACTTTTTTGTATTTATGTAAATGTCATATTTCTCCTATTTAAAGTTCCGACCTTTTCTGAAAAGTAATATTCAAATAAAATGCTGGTTTTATATCTCGCACAATTGCTTTATTTCAGGCGCCGTATATACCATTCACACAAAATGTTGACTTTTGTGTGTGTGTGTGTGTGTGTGTGTGTGTGTGTGTGTAGCTGGACTTGCTATGATCGTTTTTAATGGCACATCACTGCTCCAAAGGACACAAATCTTAAAAACCCACTTCAACCCCACCTGCAGTTTCTAACAATTGCATTCAGTGTTTTTGCATTTTTCCTCTAGATGTTTCCAGGGTGTGATAAGGAGCTATCGGGCATTAGCCTGAATCCAGAGGAAAGGTCAGATGGTGAATTAATAAAAACACAGCACAGTCGCTCATGGCTTTAATAATGTCACTGTCTTAATTAACTCACATATCGCATGCACAAAATCCGTCTCCACTCAGAAGAAAATCTGTGAAACAATTTAACAAGGTTAAATCAAAGTGACAGACAAGTTTACAGTGTGTGTGTGTGTGTGTGTATCTGACAAGGCCTAAGGCTGTAGGCTTTCATTACACTGACGGTGTGTGTGTGAAAGTGTTAATAGACGAGTGTTTCACACCATGCCAGCTGATGGCCCATTATGGATCTGGAACCCTCGCACCCCTTTTGGTTCATTTACACTTTCAGATCAACCTGGTGATTTCTAGATCCAGAATTAACATAAATATGATCCGCAACTTGATCCTCTGATACTGACACATACTCACACATGCACTAATACTGGAGATGCAAAGAAATACCCCAGACTTCCAGGCTGGACTTGGCTCCTTCACTTCTTGTCGCCGTCAAAGTTGCAGGGTTGAGCTGCAGGGTTTCTGGTACAGCACATACTTGATTGAAAGAACACAAAGAGGTCTGTAAAGCACCACCTATAATCCACTTAATATGTAATATAATATTCATAATTATGTTGTCATTAGTGCATAGTCAAACGAAATTACAGTTGTGTTTTTGTTACCTTACCTTTGTTACCATAGCTATTTATATCTACAGAAGGAGCAGGTTGTCAGTCACAGAGGCCATCATGTTGCTCTGCAGTGTTTTTAAAGTAGCTCAGAGTGGAATCAAATCATCTTCTTTGTTTTTGTTTTATAGCAGATGACATCCAGCATACGAGTGAATGGTTCATTTGTCTATTGCCGCGTTTCCACTACGTGGAACCAGCTCAGCTCGGCTTGACTCGGTATTCCTGGAGAGCGTTTCCGTTACAAGATACTACCGACTTTACAGTACCTGGTGATGCAGCGTGTTACTTCCATGTCGTCTGTTCAGTGAGTTGCTGATAAACTTGCTCGTTGCGTGTTGTCTCGTCTGAATTTTTACGTCGGCCACCTAAGACTGAATCTCCTCGACCGACCATGGTGTAGTTTTGGGCTGTTATCATGTAGATTAATGTACCGCTATATTTACTGTCAACTTCTGCATCTGTTTTTTTGGAAAATGGTGGGTCACAGAGACAACTGTCTGACCAATCAGTGGTCTGCAGTGTGTACATGTCATGTTTTAGTATCTGGTCCCCAGTCCTGGAACCTCGGCGGAGGTGATACCAAAAAAGTAGTACCAAGTACCAGATTCCAGGTCCTTTTTCGTAATGGAAACGCAAAAAAGGCCGAGCCAAGTCGAGTCGAGTCGAGCCGAGCCGATACCACGTAGTGGAAACAGGACATATGTCACCCCTGTGATGAACTGGAAACACGTCCACAGTGGACCCCACCTTCACCCACTGGAAACTGGGATAGACTCCTCCATGACCATCTCAAGGATTAAACAGGTCAGAAAATGAATGAATGGATGGATGGATGGATGGATGTCTCCTACAACTGTATGTTTAATGTAGAACAAAAGTTAACCCTTAACTAAAAAGCCCAGAATGGACAAAACAAGCTCTTTTTTGTGGTGACCATAGTGGAGGGTGTGGGGGGTCTTCAGTAAGTTAAAATAAGGCGATTCATAGGAAATGATGTCCTGTTTGAGTCTGTCCCATCCATTCCAATGTGAAGACTGAATGCCATTTATAGGTTTCAACTGATTGATTCTCCACTAAGTCACATGTTTTCCACAAACCACTTATCTTCCAAACATTCTGGCATTAAAATTTTACACATATCGGGAAAAAAATAGACTTTGTTTGAGGCCTGTCTTTGTCTCAGCAGTGAACGCTAGCAAGATCTCGCAACACAAATCTCATCTGAAGGAGATATGAGTTATAAAGAGGGACAAAATATAGGACATCGCCAGTGGAGAAAATTACAGAAGTTTATTATTAATGTATTTATATCTTATTTATCTACATCCATACACTCTCAAACCTTATGACGATGCCCATTTAGGCAACAAGAAGTGAACCGTTTATGAAACCTAAGCTGCGCCATCACTGTAAATGTAGAATCGTTGGTTACAATATGTCAGATTTCACTAAAAATTACACACTGAGCTTTTAAAGTCCCCATGACATCACTAGTAGACCACTTATTTACATGTTTTCTGTAAAAACAGGAGTTTAGGGCCACCCCTTTCCAAAAAAAGCGTAGTCTGCTCTGATTGGTTAACTCCACCTATGGGCAATGACCAGGGATGCATTAATAGAACAGGATGATGTGCCGCATTTCCATTACGTGGTACCGGCTCAACTCGACTTGACTCTGGCTTTTTTTGCGTTTGCATTACGTAAAAGAACCTGGAATCTGGTACCCGGTACTACTTTTTTAGTCCTTGCTTGGTCAAGGTTCCAAAACAGGTGAAGAGATACTAAAATGTCACATGTAAACACTGCAGACCACTGATGGGTCAGAGAGTTGTCTCTGCGTCATTGCGTTATCAATGCACAACAAGTCATTTAAAAAAAAAAAAAAAACAGATTTGGAAGTTTACAGTAAATACATCGGTAGCTAATCCACGATGACAGCCCACAAAACAACACCATGGTCGGTCGAGGAGGTTCAGACATTTCTGTCCTTGGTGATCGATGAAAAGATTCAGCACGAGCTTGACGAGGCAACACGCAACGAGTGAGTTTATCAGCAACTCTCTGAGCAGACGTCACGGAAGTTACACGCAGCGTCGCTATGACGACCAGGTACTCTAAAGTCGGTAGTATCCGGTAATGGAAACGGTCTCCAGGAATAGTATCTGGTACCCGAGCTGAGTTGGTACCATGTAGTGGAAACACGGCAATAGTCTCTAAAATGGCAACAGCACATCTTTTTGGTTATTATTCTGGTGTTTCATTGCAGTAGAGTTAATGTCCACGGGAGGACTGGTGATCTTAACACATCCGTGGTAGTGCCGTAAAACTGTTATCCAGCTTGTGTCGGGGACTTAAAAGTTGAGAAAGTGTTTAATTGAATGCAAATCAGTTCATCTCCTTCGTGCAGAATAAATCATGCAAATAATTTTCATTGTGTTCTAGGAAACAAACTCTAAAATACCACTGCATAAAAGCATTTCTTTAGTTGTTCCTAGGGTAGATACAAGTGTACAAGTCATGTGTTGCACTAAATCATGGCGTTATCCTCATGGCGTAATTGCCTATGTCATATTTTTGGCCAGTTTGTGATATCTGCATAATATGAATCAGCAGTGTTAGGAGAGTAAAGTTACACAGATATCACAATTAGGCCAACAATACGATTTTTGCAATTTTGTAATGCAAGTACGCTATGAGGCTAACCATGTAAAAATACTAATGCATGGGAAGATTTGAAACTACATAAGTATATTATTAAACTTGCAATGGTCTCAGCTGCCGACATAATACTCTGAATTCTATGTAGAGATCCTTCCACTCTCCAGTTCTTCCTTGCCTCTCTTCTACTCTGCTACGCCTGCAGTATTGTACAACACTACTGTTAAGTTAGAAATGCTCTGAAACAAATGTCAACAGATGTCTGGCTCTCACTGCAAAAGACTCTCCAACACATACAAGTACACCATGTGAGAGAACATGTGTGAATCCTAAGCAGAGAACCTTGAAAGTGACCCCCAAAGAAAGAAAGAAAAGTAAAAACACTTTTCAGAGCGAGCATTTGGAAGCTAATCTTTTCTGTATGTGACATAACAGTCCATTACAGCTCATTGTATAGTAATGAAAGCTCAACTGCACTTATTTTCAAGAGATTTTACACAAATAAATCCTCTTAAATGTTACATGCTAAACCTTTACATAGCCAGAACAATTAATCAGCTTTGAATAGACGACTATTTAAGTTAATAGATGGAGACATTCGAGGACATAGATGATACAGACTTAAGCTTAAGCTATTGTAGGAAGTCAGGCATTCAAAGTTAGGTTGATAAGTCACACAATTGTTGTTCTCTAACCCATCCACGTACAACAGACAGCCAGCGGAGTAATTTAGTGCCAAGGGCAGTCACAGCTGAATTCTCATAGTGATACGCTGAAATACAAAATGGCCACAAAAAAGAACTTGGTGATATTTATGGGTTTCAGGCCAAAGCACGGCCTGAATTTCTTAACTACATCAACTGTGACGTTTTGGTCAATGTAATATTAATCTGCTTAAATAATTTTGATCCCTTGGAGGGAAGGTCTTTGGGCAAATGTCAGCCGGATTCACCGCCCAAGGCTCAGTGATTCATCTCATATCGCTGAAAATCTGTCTGGCTGTAAAACTGCAGATCCTAAACTTTGAACATATACTTATGGAAAGAGGAAATGGGTTGGAATTACTTTACCCTTGACTTACCTTTTTTCTTTTAATTTTAACATCTCAAAGGAGCCTCTTTTTTTGTCAATTAGCTTCTGAGTCTCAGATAGCAAATACATCTGCACAGTTTCAGATACTAGGCCTTTTATTCCTTAATGAGATTATTTCAGTTACTGCAGATGGAGATTTTACTGTGGCTGCCAAATAAATTACATTTCAGAAAACTTTCCACCAAAAGCATGTTTTAGATGTTGATATTGTTCTGAATAATGAATCTAGTATCTATGGCATACTTTCTGTTTCTTTCACTGATGAAAGGAGAAAATCAGAACCTGTAAACTCCACCTAAATACATTTATGTGGTTTCATTTAAATGTTTTTAATAATACAAACTTTGCTTTATTTGCATTTATGATTTTAAAATTTCTTCCCCTTTTTTTTCTTCTTTGTTTTTTTCCCCAAACCCACCATACACTATTACTTTAGTTTATCTGCTTTGTTTTTAAGCGTATTTTGTATATAATTTCAACAGGCAAAAAATGTATGTAATATATTTGGTTGTATGCAGAATCAAAGCCAATCTGCTAAATGGTACAGTGATATTTTTTACAGGGGTGGGGCTCTGTTGGAGCATGGGGGGTGGGGATTGTTCTTGTTTGTACTGACTCATGTCTGGAACATATTTAGCTTCTACAGTTTCTGCATAAATACCAATAAAAAGACTATGAGCAAAAAAAAAAAAAAAAACAATAAAGATGTGATTTAACATATGTCATTACAGATCAGATAGATAGATAGATAGATAGATAGATAGATAGATAGATAGATAGATAGATAGATAGATAGATAGATAGATAGATATGCACGCACACATACACACATACATACATACATACATACATACATGCATACATACACACAGATACACACACATACATACATACATACATACATACATACACGCATACATGGATACATACACACACATACATACATATATACATGCATACATACACACACATACACACACATACATGCATACATACACACACATACATATATACATACATACACATACATGCATGCATACATACATACATACATACATACACCCACACACACACATACATGCATACATACATACATACATACATACATACATACATACAAACACACATGCATATATATATATATATATATATATATATATATATACATATATATATATATATATATATATATATATATATATATATATATATATATATATATATATATATATATATATATATACACACACACACACACACACACACACACATACATACATACATACATACATACATACATACAGTACAGGCCAAAAGTTTGGACACTTCTCATTCTTCGCATTTTCTTTATTTTCATGACTATTTACATTGTAGATTCTCACTGAAGGCATCAAAACTATGAATGAACACATGTGGAATTATGTACTTAACAAAAAAGTGTGAAATAACTGAAAACATCTCTTATATTCTAGTTTCTTCAAAGTAGCCACCCTTAGCTCTGATGACTGCCTTGCACACCCTTGGCATTCTCTTGATGAGCATCAAGAGGTAGTCACCTGAAATGGTTTTCACTTCATAGCTGTGCCTTGTCAGGGTTACTTAGTGGAATTTCTTGCCTTATTGATGGGGTTGGGACCATCAGTTGTGTTGTGCAGAAGTCAGGTTGATGCACAGCTGACAGCCCTATTGGACAACTGTTAGAATGCATATTATGGCGAGAACCAATCAGCTAAGTAAAGACAAACGAGTGGCCATCATTACTTTAAGAAATGAAGGTCAGTCAGTCTAGAAAATTTCAAAAACTTTGAATGTGTCCCCAAGTGCAGTCGCAAAAACCATCAAGCGCTCCAACGAAACTGGCTCACATGAGGACCGCCCCAGGAAAGGAAGACCAAGAGTCACCTCTGATGCTGAAGATAAGTTCATCTGAGTCACCAGCCTCAGAAATCGCAAATTAACAGCAGCTCAGATTAGAGACCAGATGAATACCACACAGAGCTCTAGCAGCAGACACATCTCTACAACAACTGTTAAGAGGAGACTGCGTGAATCAGGCCTTCATGGT
Source organism: Sphaeramia orbicularis (assembly GCF_902148855.1). Lineage (NCBI taxonomy): Eukaryota > Metazoa > Chordata > Actinopteri > Kurtiformes > Apogonidae > Sphaeramia > Sphaeramia orbicularis. The sequence continues at coordinate 37,604,617 of NC_043966.1, read as the reverse complement.
CAAATAGCTGCTAGGAAACCACTGCTCAGGAGAGGCAACAAACAGAAGAGATTTATTTGGGCCAAGAAACCCAAGGAATGGACATTAGACCAGTGGAAATCTGTGCTTTGGTCTGATGAGTCCAAATTTGAGATCTTTGGATCCAACCGCCGTGTCTTTGTGCGACGCAGAAAAGGTGAACGGATGGATGCTACATGCCTGGTTCCCACCGTGAAGCATGGAGGAGGAGGTGTGATGGTGTGGGGGTGCTTTGCTGGTGACGCTGTTGGGGATTTATTCAAGATTGAAGGCAACCTGAATCAGCATGGCTACCACAGCATCCTGAAGTGACATGCCATTCCATCCGGTTTGCGTTTAGTTGGACCATCATTTATGTTTCAACAGGACAATGACCCCAAACACACCTCCAGGCTGTGTGAGGGATATTTGACCAAGAAGGAGAGTGATGGAGTGCTGCGCCAGATGACCTGGCCTCCACAGTTACCGGACCTGAACCCAATCAAGATGGATTGGGGTGAGCTGGACCGCAGAGTGAAGGCAAAAGGGCCAACAAGTGCTAAGCATCTCTGGGAACTTCTTCAAGACTGTTAGGAAACCATTTCAGGTGACTACCTCTTGAAGCTCATCAAGAGAATGGCAAGAGTGTGCAAAACAGTCATCAGAGCTAAGGGTGGCTACTTTGAAGAAACTAGAATATAAGATATGTTTTCAGTTATTTCACACTTTTTTGTGAAGTACATAATTCCACATGTGTTCATTCATAGTTTTGATGCCTTCAGTGAGAATCTACAATGTAAATAGTCATGAAAATAAAGAAAATGCAAAGAATGAGAAGGTGTGTCCAAACTTTTGGCCTGTACTGTACATAGACACTTTGTTAATCCTGAGGGAAATTCAAGTATTCAGCAGCTTTGCATATAACACAAGAAGACAAAAAACTGGCAGACCAAAACAGGTGGGTTAGTAACCAGGTTGACATTAAGGTTAGTGTATATATACTCTAAAAAACTTGCTAAAAACTTTCTCTAATAAAAAAAAAAAAAAAAAAAATTCCTGTACAATACTGTAAACAAAGACTTCTGATTGTATTTACACAGATAAGGCTTATTGTAAATTGTGTTCCAGTGGTTTGTCTTTTTTGTCAGATTAAAGCAGATGCAATATTTTGATAATTTAGCAAATATTGACTGAACACTAATCTGAAAATTAGGACTACGACTATGGCTACATTCACACTACAGTCAAAAGTGGCCCAAATCTGACTTTTTTGCACATGTATGAGCCAAAACCAATGTTTTCATCAAACCCAGGCCACTTTCAGATATGGTCCTAAATCATATCTGATGTTTCGCATTGTGACTCCCTGGCAAAATCCACATTTACTTCCATAGGTAAATGTCCAGTATGCTGCATGTGATGTCTTCTTCTGTGCTTGTGGGTCTGTAGATTGTTCACACGAGTCTGATATATTTAAATAACAAACATGCAAGAGAAAATGAGCAAAAGTAAAGTTTTGCTTGGATAATAAAAGGGAAAAAAAATAGTCAACATCAGCTATTTAGGGTGTAAGGTGATATCTAGAGGTTAGTTGTTCAACCCAAAATCAAACTCCTACACTTATATTCAGTTTCCTTTCCTTACAGTCTGACTTGTGCAGAGAGTTGCAGTAAATCATCAAAAATAGCACAAATTTCATGTGAAAATACACAAAAAGTGAACATCAAGTCAACCAGTTTGCCTTCACAATCAATAGAAAATGCAGAAAAATATACACACACACCCCCCCAAACCCTCGCTTTGAGTCAGAAAATGTCTCAGAAAGGATCAAGAGAAGTGAAGATACACATGTTAACCCATAAAGACCCAAACAGCTACTGGAAACTATATTCATTTACTGATATAAACAGTTTAATATCTGTTGATTCACTAATCCTATCAATCCATATAAATAATTGGTGTAAAATACAGTTTGTCATCTTTTCATGGTCATCAGATATGACCCATTTGGATGTTCAGAGGCTCTGTAGTTACCATGGAAACACTATCATCTTCTACAACATTGATTCATCCTATGGAGTTGGATCAATGACAGTGGATGGAGACACTTGGTTTATGTTCAGTTAATGATATATTTTGTTGAGAAAAGTCATTATTTCCTCAGTTTTCTCTGTTTTTGATATAATAACCTTCAACTTTAATTCGAGATTTTATGAACATTTACATGATCATTAAATTACATTTCAGAAAATACCTGATTTTCACTGAAAGAACACAAAATACAGAGGATAATGTTACAATAAATTGTGATAAATTATTGAATAAACGTTCAGAGAAAAATGTATTTAGGAACTGCCACAAAAGTAGCCCTTTGTCTTTATGGGTTAAATGATGATGATATAATTCTCACCATGTGTCCTGTACTTTATGTCAACATTTGTTTGTCTTTAATGGTATTTAGTTCATTTCTGGTGTGAATCTGTTCAGGTCCTGGTCTCAGGGTGCTGATAACATGACTGTGTATGTGGAGCCTCATTGGAGTATTAAAGAATCACCCTATTAGAATCATCATCATCATCATCATCATCATCATCATCATCACCATCATCATCATCATCATCATCATCATCACCATCTCAAGTGTAGTTTAGTTCTTTTCAGTTTGTTACGCCTCAGTTTTCCTTCCACCCTCGGGGGGCTTTTTTAGTTTAGTTTTAGTACTTTTTAGTATGAGGTCAAAAACCAGTTGGATATTCAGCTTCATAAGTAATGAAGTACCTGATAACAGCAGTTGGTCTGTGTTGAAATAATGACATTTTCTCTATTTTCTCCCATTTTCCCTCCATTTCAATCTGTATTATTGACTGTTGAATTGATTTTCAAAGATTCCATGTGGAGAAAATAATTTTTTTCCCTGTAAAATGGTATCAAAAGACTTTTGTTTACTCTAAAACTCCAAGGTTAAGCACAGTATTTCATATTGCCTCTTTTAATGAGAACTGCAATGTATGGTTTACTTGGAAAAAGCATCATAAAACTAATATGTACAAAAATATGCACATGTAAACATAACATTTGCATATATCCATACATACATATTCCATGCAAACATAATTAACATGGACATCAGAGAAACAGGAAATGAGGGCTTAGTAAATGCATGGGATGCTTCAAACTTGAACCTTCACTAAACAACACTGACAATGAAAACTGTTCTATCTTATTGTTCCATGTTTGTTTCCATTTTTCTAGCATCAGCATCACTATCTTCAGTCTGTTTAATTTCACCCAGCTGTAAGCAGCCCCTCCATATCATTTGCACAGAGCATTGTTGGATAATAGTGTCCATCAACAGCACACTCAAAATTCAAGTGAGTTTAGTATGCAAACCGGTATCTTTGAGTATACTTAATTTTGGCACTTTAGCAGTGTGAGCACTCTGCATACTTAAACCTGCCTCCAATCTGTGTGTAGCATAAAACTGGGAGATGCAGCATATGCCTGTGGATTTGATCTTTTCCATTTCAGCATCACAAGCTGGGAAACTGGGGGTGTGTGTGTGTGTTGTGTGTCCTGATGAAGCCGTTTTCCTCTAGGCTAAATTCCTCTGCCATTCACCTCCATGTGCTTAAAGTACAAGTGTTACCCACACAACAGCGCCCCTAGAGCGGGTGGGAATTACATGAAATGCTCAAGGACACTTAAGCAAGGTAAATACATGTCATTGCTGAGGCTTGATTTTTGAGCTGTCTAGTTGAAAAATGGATACTTTACTCAGTAGGAGATGACAGCTTTATTAGATCATGTACAGCGGAGAGAAAGGGCAAGAAAATGAGATGTGGAATTAGTGTATTTGTTGCGATATAGACTAAATCAGCATATGTTTGATAAGTGTCTCCAGGACGCCCCAAGGACAGAACCCCGCTGACCAGTAATACCATTAATATTTTTTATCTTCTGTGTGGTCTCATGTAATTACCCCTCTCCCTGAGGTGAACCTCACTACTTGGCAGAACCCCTCTGAGCTTCCCCTCCCTTGATTCAGGCGCAGACTAACACACATAAACAAATAAAGACCCCTTTTAACAGCTGGGACACTGCCAGCCTGTGTTTGTGTTGCTGCTGATAATGTGCACCCAGTACATTTGTCACCCCCACCAACACCCGCTCCCCTGCTCTGAAGGGAAGTAGCTGTGCCAGCATATATGAAGACTACCCATGGGCACTGACGCCACACATGTGTGTGATATTACACGCATTAGCAAAGCAATACACAAACAGGTACATTACACTATCAAGTACAGCTTGTCTGTGCTTAAATATGAATGCAGATAATCTCTCTCTTGCTCAGGCAGGCACTCAAGGGCACCTGTTGAGAAACAAAAAGCAGACAGCAGTGTCAGATATTAAGTACAGCTGGAATAAATTACCAGATGGAAGTTCTGTATGTCTTTCTTTTGCATACCGGCCTAATTTCCCATTCAAATTTTACATTCATGTCTAATTAGGAATAGCTCTTTCTGTCTACTCATTATCAGTGTTTGACCTTTTGCTTTGGCTGTTTGCGAAGCTGAACAGCAGTCGATGGGTGGCCGGTGATAATAAGTCGTCATTTAGCTCAACACATGCTGATTAAATAAGATAGGCCCACGCTTATAGCAGCCTGTTGTTCCCCTGGGGCTTAGTCAATACGGAGCACCTAGGCATAAAGATACTTGGACAACAATGTAGTTTCCTCAAGCAGAACAAGACAGCGAAGACAAAACAAGATCAAACAGTCCCTGTGCTTACTGGGACTTTTTCCCCTTTCAAATTTTTTACCCAGTCTCTCTTATGCAAAGTCTCATTGGCATGAATTAATAATACCACTTCAAACAGATGCAAATTCATTGTACTGTGTCCTCTCCTGCTCTGACAAATGCTTAGGTATGTAGGCAGACTCTATCCGATTCTGTTTCTGTGATTAATTCTCTCGAGAACGGGATGCCTATGCCAAAACAAGACTCCTGTGGCCTTTTGTACCTCTAAGTTTTATAGAGAGACTATTTACATAATGTATATTGATCCCAAAGACACTGCAAAACAACTTATGCACTGTGTGCTCTTGCATCAAAATTAAACTATTATTTAAGCATGTCTTAATTTTGCAAATTTGAATGAGCCGCATACGTATAGAAGTGAACACGTGCACGGATCGGGACATGCATAACGCACGCGTGAATGTTGGCAGGAAAGTAGGTTCGATATGTCTTTTATAAGCTGTATCTGTGTGTGGGCTGCTGTGGCATGCATAAAATATTATTTTCTCAACAACTCGAGGTTGTGGAGGAGTTAGTTCAGGAAGGGGTGGGAGAGAAGGCCAGGGGATATACAGTATTTGGGCAGCTGACAGCTGTGTGCGTGTACGTCTGTGTGGGAGTCTTGGAAATGGGAGTGGGAGTCACTGGCGTTTGAAATGCAATGAGGTGCGTTTGAAAGGCGCTCCTGTCACAGGTAAGCACGGCAGCGGGAGCAAGAAGTGTACGGTGATAAAAGGAGAAGAAGAGAAGTGCCCATGCTTTAGGGTGGCATTCGGTATCTGAGGGCTTTTTGCACAGGCTGAGGAAAGCACTCAGCGCTGCACACACTTAAATACAAAAGCCCCTGAAACATACACATACACTTTGATCCTTACGGGGATAGTCCTCAGATTTTAGGGGTCCAAAGTAAAAAGCATTTTTTTTTTAGCCTTGGTTTTGGGACCAAAGAGTGTGCATGTGTACCTGTGTTGCTGCTTTGTTTAAGCCCAGAACAAAGACTTGATTCCAGTTCTGAAGGTGATTGAGAGATGCTCTTGATGTTCTCCTCTTTTTCATGCATACTGTAAGGATAAAGATATGCCTTATAAATCAATAATTCCTGTATCACATGCTGGTGCCTGTCTTTGGTGCAGTCATGTCCTCCCTCGTATCATCCTGTGTCCTCTGTAGTGCAATCTTTACTCTACTCTTCACTACCTATTGAATGTCATAGCACTGCTGGTTAAAAATATTGCTTTCTTTCAAATCCAGTCAGTTTATACATGTGGATTTAATGTAGAATTTATTAATGTCATGCCCTTTCGGGAGTATGACTAATTATAAGAGAAAGGTTTGAAGGAGAGTGTGTCACGGAGGTGGGGTTATATAGCTGTTTCATCTGTCAACACTTTGAAACTGGTTCACATCGTGCACACATTAGGGCTCTTACTGCTGGTGATTAATCAATAGATACCTCTCCATGCTTGCGACTTTTCTTTCCTTTCCTTTTTCAGATGGGAAATTGATGACAGGCTTAGAAAGGACAGCCTTTGAAACCGCTGTCAAAACGCATATGTGTGTTTTCAGGACAGATTATACCCACCCCTTTTCAGAACTTCCAAAATACTTACTTGCTTCCAAAAGTGTTAAAACACCATCGCAGCGGTAAAAAGTAATAATTGAAGATGAAAATACTAGATTCTTGCCTGTAGGTTGAAGGCTGCAGAGGTGTAATTTGGTTGTGAATGCTTGGAGGAAATGTAAAATGAAATCCGTGAGAATTTATGACTGTGGAGCGTGTGGATTGGAAAGGTCATACCTCTGTCATTTAAAAAAAGATTTCAATAAATGGCTGGCTCTGTCTCCTGTGAGATACTCAGCTGTATGGCTGACTGGGTGGAGCCGGAGCACTGAGAGAGAGTGATGGAGCACATCCCTAACACCCTTCCGGTGAAAGAATACCCTAGTTAACTCCTAGTGCCCCTGGAGATTGGGAATACACCGCCAGGGTAGAATAATGCCGTATCTTTGGTGCAGCTGGTGAGCATTGTTGACAGCATTGATCCAAGATCCCTCATTAGAGTATAAGAGAAACCCCTTCAGCAACGTCACTCTGGAGAAGGATGGAGGAGAGCAGAGGAAAAAGGAGGCAGGAAAATGAATTAATAGATGAAGTAGAAAATAGGGAATGAGGTGAGAAGTGGGAAGCTAAAGGAAGAGATACAGTAGACAAGAGGTAGAAAGAAAGAGAAGAAAAACTTGGAAAACCGCAGAGAGCTCTGGTGCAAAGTGTTTGGAAGATAATGGTTCGTTTCTACTTACAGCATGCAACAACCACCTTGGGTTCTTTAGTGGAACGATTGATCACTGGCCAATCGATCACAGCCTACTAGAAACACTAAGTTCTGAGTAGGAAAAAGTGTGTTGGCTTTGCAGCTTGCATGTAAGAGGCTAAATAATGCTCATGAAAAGTGCCTCCAGCTGTGAAGTGAAGTAGTGCAGAATGCTTAAAATCCAATATTACAGCTAAGGCTTGGAGGAGCATTAAGGCGCAGGATGCATCGTGGATCTATCTCTTGTCTCATGACACCGCGTAAAGTGTAATATATCGCAGGCGTGTGGGGTTTCGACAGATGTGTCACACGGTACGCACAAGTGTGAGCTGCCTGTTATCAGGGAGAAAGGAAATAGGAGGAAAGGGGGGTGGGGGGGCAGAATCAGGACCATGGACAGCTTCCCATCAAAGTTATTCTCACCAGACTCCATCTTAACATTCACAACAGCAACAGTAGCTTTCCTCTCTCTGCACTCTCACATCGCTTTTATGGAGTACCAGCTCTAAATCCACCTCTGTGCTCCCTAGCTCTCCCTGTGCTCAGCTGTGCTTCCATGTTGTCCAAATAGGGCAGGAATAATTGGATCAGCAAACATGGTCTTATGGAGATGGGGTTCTCCTATCAGATTGGATGCTATTCTTTTTAGCTAATATGATTTTAATGCAATTTACACTGCGGGAGCTGATGACGTCAGATGTAATGTGGTTGAATTCCTGCCTCTAACCAGCACTATAGAGCATGTAACTGCAGCTCTAATGATGCTTATTATCCTATATAACATTGACAGGTTCTACTATAGGGCCTTCTATAGTGCTCATGCTCTTTTTACAATGAGCGCTCCATGCGAGATGATTAAACCAGATATTACTGCTGTGTACTGGTCCTTCCTAAACCAACGTTCCATTCAATTTGCTGGGTTTTCCACAACAATAAGTTATGGCTATACCTCTCTTATAGCAAGGCCAAATCCTCTCCTCTCCTCCACATCTATTATCTCTCCTCTATAGAATGTAATGATAAAAAGGAATCACAGTAAAACACTGTGACATTTCTACATTGAGTCGGTTGTCAAGGAGATGTCTCAGTGAGATGTGTCGGGCCTGAAGAAGAACTGCTCTTTTAAAAGGGAGCGTTTACCCAGCCGCTGGAGGTGTAATGTGCCTGCCATTAGGACTCTGCAGGCAAACGTACAGTAGACTCTCAGAAAACCCTGCAGAGTTCTCCAGTGTGGAACTCCATGCACTCCTGATCAAAATCCATTACCATCTCCTGCAGTCATCGTTCCACGGAGCAGTCTCATGCTGCAGCCTGGCAGCCACATATTGACAAACCCACACCCTGATGATGGCACACACAGTGGTAATCTTCTCCACGTCAGAAAAGCTCAACTTTATCAAACAGCCTTGGACCTTAAAGACCTTTTCCTTTCCAAAAGTGCTCCCTTGGATCGTTTCATCCTCTGCCCCAAAAACTGCTGGACTGGAGCCTCCATTTAGAGAATACCCAGTGATGAAACTGATGGAAAGTGCCAAAACCTATTGTTGATAAAAGATGTATACTGCTGTGTTGTGTTGGGGGATATAGCGAGACAGGCTGAAAGGCAGATAGACTGAAGCGGCTGTCAAAACGGTTGTTTGTAGCCCCACGCGTACTGTGCTTTGGGGAAATAATAAACTGCATCATTAGAACCCCTGTCATTCACAGGTTGTTTGTAGCAGCTACCGACGGGCTGTAAATACCCACACCGAAGCATCACACACAGAGCACAGGTCAGAATAATTAGGTGACTAATTTAGCAAAGAAAACACATCTTATAGGATGATCTGCAGGTGTTATTATAACCATGGCCCAGTGGAGCGACAAATTACTGTCGGATTCTATATTCTGTTTGTATGAATTGTGAAGTTAAGTGCATTTTTACTCTGCTTTTCATCATCTGAGCTTCCATGTGTTTACTCTCCATCATCAGCGGCATGCCATTCCTGATAATTTACACCAGTGGTTCCCAACCTGTTCTGGCTCGTGACCCTATTTTAACATCACAAATTTCTGACGACCCCAGACATTCAAAGCGGAGATAATTTTTTTGCTAAAATTAATTTGTTTTTGATCATATAATAGCTTGCTATAATATGTTGCAAATAAACGTTCATTTTACACGACATTTAGGCTATACAATGTAAATTTTTATTAGTAAGTTTTAATTTTTTGAAAATTTTTTCATCAATTACTAGAAATTTCAAGCGATCCCATTTGAATTCCAGGCAACCCTATATGGGGTCCTGACCCTAAGGTTGAAAAAACACTGCATTAACTGCTCCCAATCCCTTTTTAAGTTGTTTGGGGTTAAACTGAAATGAGGAGGAAAGAGGGTCTTATTTAGAGGCTCACCTAGGGTGTATATCCACCAGCAGCACCAAAGTTTGCATTGTAATAACGTCAATCTTTTTACCTTTTATAGTGAAACCTTGCCACTTTAGTAAGTTTTTTTTTTTTTTTTTTTTTAATCAATTTCTAGAAATTTCAGGTAACCCCATTTGAATTCCAGGCGACCCTATATGGGGTCCTGACACTAAGGTTGAAAAAACACTGCATTAACTGCTCCCAATCCCCTTTTTAAGTTGTTTGGGGTTAAACTGAAATGAGGAGGAAAGAGGGTCTTATTTAGAGGCTCACCTGGGGTGTTCATCCACTAGCAGCACCAAAGTTTGCATTATAATAATGATGATCCTTTTACCTTTTACAGTGAAACCTTGCCACCTCAGGAAGTATTTTTTTTGCCTCTCCTTTTTTTTTTTTTTTTTTTTTATCAATTTCTAGAAATTTCAGGTGACCCCATTTGAATTCTAGGCGACCCTATATGGGGTCCCAACCTTAAGGTTGAAAAACACTGATTTACACCATTTCTGTGCACTTCAGCAGCTCTCAGGCCTATTTGTCTACACATGTATGTGCTTTTTTTTTTTTTTTTTTTTTTTTTTTTTTTAGATTTTTTTTGGGGGTTGGAAAATCCCTAACTTTGATGACATGGCTGTTTTAATGAGTCAGCATTCCAGCCCAGGACAACAGCATATGGCTTCACCTGAATGAGTCTAACTACTGATCCAGACGACCTCCTGACGAGGGAGAGCTGGTACGTGTTTGTGTCTGTGGCCGGTCTGACTGCGTGCCACACCCCCTTCTCCTCGGTGCGGTGGTATGATCCAGGGGATGCTGTTATAGCGGCAACCGAGCCTCACCAGCAACAGCATCACCCCGTCACAGCCTCCTCGGGTTCAACTGCGGCTAAACGCACCGCGCCGGGCTTCCTGTCACAGCACAGCGGAGCTGGCGTGCGTACAGCCCCTGCAAGGAGATCCTCCTCCTCCTCTCCTCTCCTCTCCTCTCCCCTCTCCGGCAGACATCGTTTCGTCGTCCTCTATCGGCATTTTTGTAGCGAGCATCCACATCAGCCTCAGCATCAGCACCGCCGCCTCGAAGCCCAGACCAGCAGAGGTGTCTCATCCACATTTACAGGAGCACCGCGTTACGACTCACATTTCTAACCGGAGGAATTGCAGTCTTCAGCATTTGCAGGGTTCTTATAGCGTGGAATTGGACTTAAGAAATGGCTCTACGTCGGAAAGGTAAGCGGTACCTTCAGTTCTGGCCTTTCCAGGCTCTGTGTGGGGGAAAGAATGCTTTAGAAGGATGCTGGGCTAAACGAGGCTCGGGCAAATGGAACAACGTGAGTTCACAGGAAATGGTTATTATCAGCTGTTCAAGATGTGCGGTGCGGTGCTGTGTGTGTGTGTGTGTGTGTGTGCGTGTGTGTGTGTGTGTATGTAAGAGAGAGAAAACGAGGCAGACATAAAGCCACAGTGTGCGTGTGTATGCGTGCGTGCGTGTGCGCATGGTGCGGTTTTATGAAAATCAGTGCGCCTGCTTTGAAGTGCACAGATGCAGACTTTAGTGCACACACACACACACACACACACACACACACACACACACACACACCTACACACATATATATATACACACACACACACCATCCAGTCTGTTTGGCACCCGCTCTAAATAATGACAGCGCAGGTACAGTAGGGCAGACTGCTTCATGGGTGCGAGTGTCGTATTCGTTTTGGTTCAGCAACGCTTGCAGCCTTGAGTTGTTTTTGCTCCAGATCTGGCTCGTCCACTCCATCTCCATCAGCACTAAGGTAGTCTAATGATGCCAACAGGGCCACCGGAGATCCAGGGGGTATAGATCTCTCTGACGCGTGCCTTCTGTCTTCCAACAACCACGCAGCCTACTGGGCCCTGGCAAGACTCTGCCATCCCTACAGGTCCAACAGGCACGCCAGGACACATTTCAACACCATGTTTTGCTGATAAATACTTTTTTTTTTTTTTTTTTTTTTTTAAATGTCTGGGTTTGTTTTTTTTAACCATAAGGAAAAACTTGATATGGTGGTGCAGCTGCTGGAACCATTTCCTAAAAATAAATTCTTGAACTGCAGGAAAATGAGTTTTTACACTGATTGCATTTAAAATGAGTGAGGGTAAATAATTAACAGCAGCAAATGCATTTTGATAAATCATAATTATTGTGAAGGCAGTGTAAATTGCACCAGGATGGATATGCTCCAATAGATTTAAATTAACCCTCCTGACTCCACTCCTTCACACAAGATTATAAATAATTGTTGAGAGTAAATCACCGAAGGCGTATTTCCAATAAATAAACAAATCAGCAAATAAATAAATCTAAAATATTTCTTCCATTAACAAGTAACTTTCAAATGCATCCCCCCTTTTGCGTTCATGTGCGCCCTCCTCCTCATGTCTGTGGGAATGGAGAGCTGAAGCAGCTATACCTTTCATTTGGTAATGCAAATGCAATGTAATCAGAAACTACAATTTGTCAATATGTCTAATACATGGAAGTAATGCACTATAGTCCTGTCCTCTTTGCTCCCAGCCAAGCATTTCCAACAGCCATATACTCTACACGTATCCTTCAGAGAACTGTATTGATGTTTGGATTGTTTCACCTATCAGGCATACGTTCCATTATTTTGGGCTCTAAAAACAAAAAATAGCTTCAGTTACAAAGTTCAGCAGTGCCTATAGAGTGGTGTGAACTTGAATGCAGTGTGTTCTGCATGTACAGTCGTGGAAAAAAAATATTAGATCATCAAAAATCATCAAAAGCAATGGTTATGTAATCAAGTACTAACTCCTGTGTGTATCATGTGACTAAAACAGACAGAAAACATGGAATGCCTAAAAACACTGTTTTTGCCAGTACAATGCCATAGCTATTGATATAAGAATTTAAGTGTTTTTATTTTTTTTTTTATCAAGAAAACATGAAAAATGGATGGATATCAGCTTTGAAATTAAACTCTTACGAGCAATTTTTGTCGTTATCATTATATTTATCCAAACAAATGTGCCTTTAGTTGTACCAGGCATTAAAATGAACAAGAAATTGAAGAAAACAAGGATGGTCTAATAATTTTTCCACGACTATATGTATGTATATATGTGTATGTATATATATATATATATATATATATGTGTGTGTGTGTGCGTGCATCACTGCCCTACCTGCTACTGCTCAGAGTGATGCCGAGCACAGTGCTTGATCCTTTCCTCAGCTTGCACGTTAGTGATAGTGATGATAAAAATGAGGCAGTCTGTCTTTGCTCTTTGTGATTAATAGGGAGCATCTGTGCATGGAGCTCAGATAATACACACACTCCTCTCCTCTCCCTCTGTCTTCTCACAAATGTTCAGACTCATGCGCGCTGAAGGAGCACATGATGTGAATGTATGGGACCCGAAGAGGCTGCATTCATCTCCCTCTGTACTGGAGCGCTGATGGGCAGTGTGTCATAGCCGAGGGCCGCTCCTGGTGTTGTCTAGTGAGGTGTGTTAGTTAGTAAGCTCCGTGTCCATATGGGGTTGTTTTTTTTTTTTTTTTTGGGGCCCTTCAGGGGCTGCCGCACTGGTGCCGGTGATGAGCAGTGATTAAGTGCTTCTTTTAAATGGCACACCCATTATGGCAGTACCTTCACAATTAGAGGACAGGGCTTTGAATTAAAATGTCAGCTCACCAATTACAGTATATATGCTGTGCACATGCAGCTCATTGGCATTCCTGACAGTCAACAAACTGAGCACCACTTATTCAGGGATTTCACATTTCAACCACAACCACCAGTTTTACGCCATATCACAGTGTAATATTTATATTTTATCGCGATGACTAGCAACGGTTTTGTTGCTGAATTAGTTGTTTGAGCTAAATGTTGCTCCCTAAAGCCCAACGTGACGTCTTCAAATGTCTTGTTTGGTTTTCGTCTTAAAGATAATCAATAACTGCCAATGAAGAAGAAATAAACAAGTGAAAATGTAAGAGGCTACAGTATTTTCTCAGTAATTTAATAGTCAACAACAAGAGCTGGGCAGTCTATCAATTTATATTGATTTACCAACATTTTGCTTGGTGAAAATGGAGAGAAATGACTCAATTTAATTTGTTCTCCTGGACGAAAATTGCAAAAGATACAACCTCTGTTTTATAATATATGAATTGTGAATGTGTTTCTGCAGTTGTGTGTGACATATAGTTATAGCGAATATTTTTTTTTAAAGATCTTTTTGTGTCTTCAGTTCATGTAGCAGGAAACCAACTGATTAAAATTGTCCATAAATTGGGAAAAATCAAGATTTAACTTTTTACCCATATTTCCCAATTTGTGTCATTGCAGCTCTGGGGTCAGCAGTTGTAATTATCACGATAATTATAGTCATTGCGATCTAATTCTTTTGTCTTTAGGGTTTATTTCATTTACAGCACCAAATTAAACTAAATGTTTCAATCTTTTATGTTTTACTTATGCAAAACATTATATTATACTGTGAATCTTTTAATGTGGAATGCACATTTAATTGGCAATGTAGATTTTTTTATGTTTATATTTATAATACTTTTGTAATATCAGACTCAGCTTTACTGTCAGTTAATCAATATCATGATAGACTGAAATATAACAACCCAGGTCTCTGTGTTTGTAGCATGAAAAAGATAAAAGACAAAATATTAACCCTTTCATGCATTAATGATGAGAAGCTTAATCAAGATTTTTTTTTCCTTGGTGTTTTTAATTCCTCTTTAGGCATGAAAAAACAAACAAACAATGTGATTGAATTTTTTTATGAACCTATTTTTCATGGCATTACAAAAATATCCACTCAGCTGGACACCATGCGTTTAATTTTAGAAGCAAAGAAACATGTATTTACTGATATACTGCATAAAAACTATGAAATAAAAACATTAATACTGCTAATCTGATGTTTTCTCACATTTTAACATACCTGCATGGAGATAATTTGCCAAAAAAACAACACTTTTGTTAAAAAAAACAAAAAAGGGTTAATTACGGTCTAATAACAATTAGAATTTTTTTACACTCAAACATGTTTCTGCAGATCAGGTTTATCTAGAGCAGCAAATTTACAGTAATGGTGTGAATTACGGTGTATGGGATGATGCATAAGTGTCCGCTGTATTGGCTGATATGGAAATAAACCAACAAAATCCATAAATATACAAGAGAACAACACTTTTGAACAGCTGTCCACTGTAGTGACCACTACGCATGAAAGGGTTAAATAAAACATGAAATATACAGGCTAAGTTAAATTAAAGCTACCATAAAACATGCTAAAATAGAATACATTTCAAGGGTTTGGTTTGCGTTTGTCATATTGCAGCTTTAAATTCGAGTTTAAAACTACAAACATCCATTTTATGACATAATTTCATTTTCATTGGATTCATTTTCACAGCATCTGAAATTTGTACAAAAATGAACCAAAAAATCTCTAAATCATGAAATTAGTGATTCCAGGTAGGTTATTGCTGTGTTTCAAATACATTGTTTCCATCCCATTACTTAAAACCACTAATAACCTTAATTCAGGTCCAAAAACAAGCCATTAAACTGTGAAAAAATTACAATTTGATCCTTATTATGATCATTATCGACTGCCATGAACGTTTTCATCATGTTAGCATGTTTGTCCAGATTTCCCAGTCCGGCTCCTGCTCGTTCACTCCAGCAGCAGTTAGTGGTCAGCAGTTGCTAGTTTACTAATTATCCCTGTCAGCTGTTGCACACACACATATTTGGATTTTCCGAATTGTTTTTAAGCGGGTTGCACATATGGCGTTTAGGATGTCCAAAAAGAAATTGGCGTAGAGTGGCACCGTTACATCAGTACAACTTCCTGACACAATTTAGGCCCAGAGTGCTGATTGTTAGGATACTGGCGTTTTGCCTTGGCTGTCAGCACATCCTATTGTCCTGAGTGAACAAAAAAAAAACCTCTTCAATTGTGTGTAATAATTTGTGTTTTTCTGAGATTTGAGCGATATTGCATGGCCTTTGGATAGCGTATTGCTGTGCGAGACAGCGGGGGAGTTCTTTTTGTTATCCAGCCCTGCATTATTTATGAATTTTCATTCCAGGAATTCAGTAGCCCCTGGCACTGTAGTGCTCCTTTCTCCCATGGAATCACTCACACAATTTTCCTCTGCCCCACAAGTTTAGCGCAAAACTACATTTCCTTAATAAAATTGGGGTCATGAATTAGTGAGAGGACAACGTGAAATGCATCAGAGGTTGTTTATA